>NW_027599532.1:0-20000 GCF_964194155.1 Cetorhinus maximus
CAACAAATAGCGGGAGAGAGAGGACAGACAGTGCCAAAGAGAGAGAAAGCAACAGTGTGAGAAAGAGAAAAAGGAAGGGTGACAGAGCAGAAAATAGAGAGAAGGAGACTGAGAATGATAAAAGTACGCCAGACGGAGACAGCCAGCGAGGGAGAGAGAGAGAGAGACGAGGAGTAGAAAGCAAAAGCGAGAACAGACGGAGACGACGGGCGAATGGGAAAGGGGGAATGAGGCACAGAGACATAGGGAATGAGGGGGAAAGAGCGACAGTGAGAGAGAGGGGGGTGGAGAGCAGAAGTTACTGAAAGCTGAGGGTGGTGGTGGTGGTGTGGTGGGGGGGGAGAAGAAGAGAGAGAGAACGAGAGGCAGAAAGAGAGAATGGAGGAGTAAGACCGGGAGATCGGCGGAGAGCGAACTCGGGGGGGAGAGGGTCAGTCAGATAGAACGGAAACGGAGAAAGGGAGAGAGAGAGAGAGAGAGAGAGAGAGAATGAAGAAAGAAAAAGATAGCATGAAAGGGCGGGAGGGGGAGAGAGAGAGTGTTTTCCTGTGAATAGCCTCTCTGGCTGTGAAGGTGAACGTCCTGTCTTTGGACGGAGCGGGATTTGGGATGGGGGTTGGGATGGGGGATATTTCAGCCGTGCTTCCCTCCGGCCATTACGAAGATGAGGTTTGTCTATGGGCCACCCACCCGCCCACCCCCCCCCCGCTCCCTCCTTCACCCCCAACAAACCTGCTGGATGGCAAAAGGGGCAACATTTCAACAGGAAAACTCTCTACGTCTCTCCCAGTTGCTCTCCCCGCCGCCCACTGCCTCTTTGGCTCTCTCTCCTTCTCTTCCTACTCTATCTCTCTCTCTCTCTCTCTCTCTCTCTCTCCCCCCCCCTCTCTCTCCGTGTCTCCCCTGGCCCTTAATCTTTGTTCCTCCCTCCTGCTCTCCCGCTCCCTCCTCCCCACACTCTTTCTCCCTCCGACTCGCTCTCCCTCAACCCCGCTCACTCTCCCTCCCTCCTTCCTGGGCTGTCCCTCCCTCCCCCGAGCTCCCTCCCCAGCCTCCACCACCTCCCTGCTCGTGCTCCATCTTGCTCACTCTGCCTCCCTCCCGCCAGCGCTCTCCCTCTCTCCTGAACTCATTCTCCGTGCCTCCTGAGCTCACACTCCCTCCCTCCAGCACCCTCCCTCCCTCTTCCCTAACTCCAGCACTCTCCCTCCCTCTGTCCTGCAAGCACTCTCCCTCCATCCAGCACTCTCCCTCCCTCTGTCCCGCCAGCACTCTCCCTCCCTCTGTCCCGCCAGCACTCCACCTCCCTCCCTCCATGCTCTCGAAGTCCCTAAACAATCTTGCGGCACCCAGAAGTGTAAGGGGAAAACGCTAATGTGTCAACTGGCAGTCTCAGTGCAATAATCCGGGGACCCTGAAACAGTGTGAGCAACTCCTCCCCCCGCCCCCAGAAATTCAAAACTGACCCTCCGACAGTGCAGCACTCCCTCAGAACTGACCCATTGACAGTGCAGCACTCCTTCAGTACTAACTCTCTGACCCTGAAGCATTCCCTTAGTGCTGACACCATGACAGTGCAACACTCCCACATTACTGACCCTCCAACAGTTCAGCACTCCCTCTGCACTGATCCTTCAACAGTGCAGCTTTCCCACAGTACTGACCCTCCGACAGTGCAGCCTTCCTGCAGTGCTGACCCTCCGACAGTGTAGCGCTTCCTCAGTACTGACCCGCTGACAGTGCAACGCTCCCTCAGTACTGACCCTCTGACAGTGCAGCACTCCCTCAGTACTGACCCTCTAGCCGTGCAATACTCCCTCAGTACTGACCCTCCGAAAGTGTAGCATTCCCCCTGTACTGACCCTCCGAGCATGTAGGACTCCCTCAATACTGATCCTCCAACAGTGCAGCACACCCACAGTACTGACCCTTCGATAGCGCAGCACTCCCACAGTATTGACTCTCCGACAGTGCAGCTCTCCCTCAGTATTGACTCTCCGACAGTGCAGCTCTCCCTCAGTATTGACTCTCCGACAGTGCGGCACTCCCTCAGTATTGACTCTCCGACAGTGCGGCACTCCCTTACTACTGATCATCTGGCAGTTCTGCACTCCCACTGTACTGACCGTCTGACAGTTCTGCACTCCCTCAGTACTGATTCTCCAACAGAGCAGCACTCCTTCAGTACTGATCATCCTATAGCGCAGCACTCCCTCAGTACTGATCCTCCGTCCGTGCAGCTCTCCCCAAGTATTGGCCCTCTGGCAGTGCAGCACTCCCTCAGTAGTGACACTCTGACCGTGCAGCACTCCCTTAGTACTGACCCTCCTCCAACAGTGCAGCACTCCCTCAGTACTGACCCTACAACAGTGCAGCACTCCCTCATTATTGACCCTCCAACATTTCAGCACTCCCTCAGTACTAACCCTCCGACAGTGCAGCACTCCCTCGGTACTGACCCTCCGACAGTGCAGCACTCCCTTGGTACTGACCCACTGACAGTGCAGCACTCCCTCGGTACTGACCCACTGACAGTGCAGCACTCCCTCGGTACTGACCCACTGACAGTGCAGCACTCCCTCAGTACTGACCCTCCGACAGTGCAGCACTCCATCGGTACTGACCCTCCGACAGTGCAGCATTCCCCCTGTACTGACCCTCGGAGCATGCAGCACTCCCTCAATACTGACCCTGCTGCAGTGCAGAAATCCCTAGTACTGACCCTCTGGCCGTGCAATACTCCCTCAGTACTAACCCTCCGACAGTGCAGCACTCCCTCAGGCCTGACCCTCTGACAGTGCAGCACTCCTTCAGAACTGGTTCCCCAACAGTGGAGCACTCCCTCAGTACTGACCCTACAACAGTGCAGCACTCCCTCATTATTGACCCTCCAACATTTCAGCACTCCCTCAGTACTAACCCTCCGACAGTGCAGCACTCCCTCGGTACTGACCCTCCGACAGTGCAGCACTCCCTTGGTACTGACCCACTGACAGTGCAGCACTCCCTCGGTACTGACCCGCTGACAGTGCAGCACTCCCTCGGTACTGACCCACTGACAGTGCAGCACTCCCTCAGTACTGACCCTCCGACAGTGCAGCACTCCATCGGTACTGACCCTCCGACAGTGCAGCATTCCCCCTGTACTGACCCTCGGAGCATGCAGCACTCCCTCAATACTGACCCTGCTGCAGTGCAGAAATCCCTAGTACTGACCCTCTGGCCGTGCAATACTCCCTCAGTACTAACCCTCCGACAGTGCAGCACTCCCTCAGGCCTGACCCTCTGACAGTGCAGCACTCCTTCAGAACTGGTTCCCCAACAGTGGAGCACTCCCTCAGTACTGACCCTACAACAGTGCAGCACTCCCTCATTATTGACCCTCCAACATTTCAGCACTCCCTCAGTACTAACCCTCCGACAGTGCAGCACTCCCTCGGTACTGACCCTCCGACAGTGCAGCACTCCCTTGGTACTGACCCACTGACAGTGCAGCACTCCCTCGGTACTGACCCACTGACAGTGCAGCACTCCCTCGGTACTGACCCACTGACAGTGCAGCACTCCCTCAGTACTGACCCTCCGACAGTGCAGCACTCCATCGGTACTGACCCTCCGACAGTGCAGCATTCCCCCTGTACTGACCCTCGGAGCATGCAGCACTCCCTCAATACTGACCCTGCTGCAGTGCAGAAATCCCTAGTACTGACCCTCTGGCCGTGCAATACTCCCTCAGTACTAACCCTCCGACAGTGCAGCACTCCCTCAGGCCTGACCCTCTGACAGTGCAGCACTCCTTCAGAACTGGTTCCCCAACAGTGGAGCACTCCCTCAGTACTGACCACGTTGAAAGATTGAGTAGTTTAGGCCTATACTCGCGAGAGTTTAGAAGGATGAGGGGAGATCTAATTGAGGTGTATAAGATGCTAAAGGTGACAGACAAAGTAGACGTGGAGCGGATATTTCCCCTTGTGGGGCATTCTAGAACGAGAGGCCATAGTTTTAGGCTAAGGGGCGGTAGATTTAAATCAGAGATGAGGAGGAATTGCTTTTCAAAGGGTGGTAAATCTGTGGAATTCACTACCTCAGATCGCAGTGGATGCCGGGACGCTGAATAAATTTAAGGAGGAGATAGACAGGTTTTTAATTAGTTAACGGGTTGAAAGGTTATGGGGGGGAGAGGGCGGGAAATTGGAGTTGAGGCCGAAATGAGATCAGCCATGAACGTAATGAATGGCGGGGCAGGCTCGAGGGGCTGAATTGCCTACTCCTGCTCCTAGTTCTTATGTTCTTATCCGACATTGCAGCGGTCTCTCAGCACTGACTCTCCGACAGTGCAGCACAACCACTGTACTGACCCTCTGACCATGCAACGCTCCCTCAGTACTGACCCTCTGACAGTGCAGCTCTCCCTTAGTACTGATATTTTGATAGTGCAACGCTCCCTCAGTGCTGACTCCCCGACAGTGCAGCTCTCTGACAGTACTGACCCTCTGGCAGTGCAGCACTTCCGTAGTGCTGACCCTCCAACTGTGCAGCACTCTCTCAGTACTGACCCTCTGACCAGGCAACGCTCCCTCAGTACTGACCCTCTGACAGTGCTGTGTTCACTCAGTACTGACCTTGTGACAATGTGATGCTCCCTCAGAACTGAGCCTCCAGCACTGCAGCACCCCCACAGTACTGACCCTCCAACAGTGCAGCACTCCCTCAGTACTGACCCTTGAACAATGCAGCACTGCCTCAGTACTGATCCTCCTCCGACAGAGCAACACTCCCTCAGACCTGACTCTCTGGCAGTGCGGCGCACCCTTAGTACTGACCCACCAACTGTGCAGTGCTCCCTCACTGCTGACCCTCCGACAGTCCAGCACTCCCTTACTACTGATCATCTGACAGTTCTGCACTCCCACTGTACTGACCGTCTGACAGTTCTGCACTCCCTCAGTACTGATTCTCCAACAGAGCAGCACTCCCTCAGTACTGATCATCCGATAGCGCAGCACTCCCTCAGTACTGATCCTCCAACTGTGCAGCTCTCCCCAAGTACTGACCCTCTTACAGTGCAGCAATCCCTCAGTACTGACCCTCCGACAGTGCAGCGCTCCCTCAGTACTGACCCTGCAACAGTGCAGCACTCCCTCAGTATTGACACTATGACCGTGCAGCACTCCCTTAGTACTGACCCTCCTCCAACAGTGCAGCACTCCCTCAGTACTAATGCTCCAATAGTACAAAGCTCCTGTAATACTGACCCTCCATCAGTTCAGAACTCAGTACTAACCCTCCGACAGTGCAGCACTCCCTCGGTACTGAACCTCCGACAGTTCAGCACTCCCTCGGTACTGACCCACTGACAGTGCAGCACTCCCTCAGTACTGACCCTCCGACAGTGCAATACTCCCTCAGTCCTGACTCTCTGGCAATGTGGCGTACCCTCAGTACTAACCCACCAACATTGCAGCCCTCCTTCAGTACTGACCCTCCGACAGTACAGCGCTCCCTCGGTACTGACCCTGCAACAGCGCAGCGCTCACTCAGTACTGACCCTCCAACAGTGCAGCACTCCCTCAGTACTCACCCTCCGACAGTGCTGCACTCCCTCAGCACTGACCCTCCGACAGTGCAGAACTCTCTCAGTACTCACCATCCGACACTGCAGCATTCCCTCAGTACTGACCCTCCGACCGTGCAGGACAACCTCAGTACTGACCCTCCAACAGTGCAATACTCCCTCAGTACTGACCCTCCCAGAGTGCAGCACTCCCTCAGTACTGACCCTGCAACAGTGCAGTTCTCCCTCAGTACTGACTCTTCGGCAGTGCGGAACTCCCACAGCACTGACCTCCGATAGTGCAATGCTTCTTCAGTACTGGCCCTCCTACAGTGCAGCCCTCCCTTAGTAATAACTCCTGACAGGGCGGCACTCCCTCAAGTGACCATCCGGCTATGCAGTGCTCCCTCAGAACTGATGCCCTGACGGTGCGGCACTCCAACAGTACTGACCTCCCAACAGTGTAGCACTCCCTCAGTACTGACCCTGCGACAGTGCAACGCTCCCTCAGTAGTCACCCTCAAACACTACCACACTCCCTCAGTACTGACCCTCCGACAGTGCAGACTTCCCTTGGTACTGACCCTGAGACATCGCAGCACTCACTCAGTACTGACCCTCCGACAGTGCAGCCTTCCCTCAGTACTGACCCTCCGACAGTGCAGCACTCCCTCAGTACTGACCCTGCGACAGTGCAACGCTCCCTCAGTACTCACCCTCAAACACTACAGCACTCCCTCAGTACTCACCCTCCAACAGTGCAGGACAACCTCAGTACTGGCCCTCCAACAGTGCAGCGCTCCCTCAGTGCTGACCCTCCAATAGTTCAGCGCTCCCTCAATACTAACCCTCCTACAGTGCAACATTCCCTCAGTACTGACCCTCCAACAGTGCAACACTCCCTCAATACTGACCCTTCAACAGTGCAACACTCCCTCAGTATTGACCCTGCGACACAGCAGTGCTCCCTCAGTACTGACCCTGTGACAGTGCAACGCTCCCTTAGTACTCACCCTCAAACACTACAGCACTCCCTCAGTACTGACCCTCCTGACAGTGCAGCACTCCCTCAGTACTCACCCTCCGACAGTGCGGCGCTCCCTCAGTGCTGACCCTCCCACACTTCAGATCTCCCTCAATATTAACCCTCCTACAGTGCAACACTCCCTCAGTACTGAGCCTCCCAGAGTGCAGCACTCCCTCAGTACTGACCCTGCAACAGTGCAGTGCTCCCTCAGTACTGACTCTTCGGCAGTGCGGAACTCCCACAGCACTGACCTCCGATAATGCAATGCTTCTTCAGTACTGGCCCTCCTACAGTGCAGCCCTCCCTTAGTAATGACTCCCGACAGGGCGGCACTCCCTCAAGTCACCATCCAGCTATGCAGCGCTCCCTCAGAACTGACGCCCTGATGGTGCGGCACTCCAACAGTACTGACCTCCCAACAGTGCAGCCCTCCTTCAGTTCTGACCCTCCGACTGTGCAGCGCTCCCTCAGTACTGACCCTCTGACAATGCAGCACTCCCTCAGTACTGACCCTGCAACAGTGCAGAAATCCCTCAATACTGACGCTCTGACAGTGCGGTTCTCCATCAGTACTAACCCTCTGACCATGCAGCACTCCTTCAGTACTGCCCCTCCAACAGTGCAGCGCTACCTCGGTACTGACCCGCTGACAGTGCAGCACTCCCTTAATACTGACCCTCTGATCGTGCAAGACTCCCTCAGTACTGACCCTCCCACAGTGCAGCACTCCCACAGTGCTAACCCTGTGACAGTGCAGCACACACTCAGTACTGACCCTTTGACAGTGCAGCAATCGCTCAGTACTGACACTCCAACAGGGCAGTGCTCCGACAGTACTGAGTCTTTGAGCGTGCAGAAATCCCTCATCACTGACTGTCCGACAGTGCAGCACTCCCTCAGTACTGGCCCTCCGACAGCGCAGCGCTCCCTCAGCACCGACCCTTCGACAGTGCAGCACACCCACAGTACTGACTGTCTGACCGTGAAGCCTTCCCTTAGTGCTGACCCTCCAACACTGTAGCACTCCCTCAATACTGACCCACTGACAGTACAGCACTCCCACAGTATTGTCCCTCCGACAGTGCAGCACTCCCTCAGTACTGACCTGCTGACTGAGCAGCGCTCCAGGTACTGGCAACCCGACAGCGCAGTGCTCTGTCATTACTCACCTTCTGACAATGCAGCACTCCCACTGCACTGACCCTCTGACATAGCGGCACACCCTCAGTACTGACCTTCTGACTGTGAAGCACTCCATTAGTGCTGACACTAGAACAGCGCAGCACTTGCTCAGTACTGACCCTGCAACAGTGCAGCGCTCCCTCGGTACTGACCCTCTGACAGTGCAGCACTCCCTCAGTACTCACCCTCCAACACTGCAGCACTCCCTCAGTACTCACCCTCCAACACTGCAGCACTCCCTCAGTACTCACCCTCTGATAGTGTAGGACACCCTCAGTACTAACCTCCAACTGTGCAACAGTCTCTCAGTCCTGACCCCGCGACAGTGCAATGCTCCCTCAGTACAGGCCCTCTGACAGTGCAATGCCCACTCAATTCTGAGCCACTGACAGAGCTGTGCTCCCTCAGTACCGACCCACCAAGAGTGCAGGACACCCTCAGTACTGACCCTCCGACAGTGCAGCACTCCCTCAGTACTGATGCTCTGACAGTGCAGCACTCCCTCAGAATGTACCCTCCGACAGTGCGGCGCTCCAGCAGTACTGACGCTCTGATAGTACAGCGCTTCCTCAGTACTGACCCTGCGACAGTGCAGTGCTCTCTCAGTACTGACCCTCCGGCAGTTCAGAACTCCCACAGCACTGATCTCTTAGTAATGACTCCCGACAGGGCGGCACTCCCTCAAGTGACCATCCAGCTATGCAGCGCTCCCTCAGAACTGATGCCCTGACAGTGCGGCACTCCCACAGTACTGACCTCCCAACAGTGCAGCTCTCTTTCAGTTCTGACCCTCCGACCGTGCAGCTCTCCCCAAGTACTGACCCTCTGACAGTGCAGCACGCCCTCAGTACTGACCCTCCGACAGTGCAGCGCTCCCTCAGTACTCACCCTCCAACAGCGCAGCACACACTCAGTACTGAACTTCCAACATGGTGGCTCTACCTCAGTATTGACCCTGCAACAGTGCAGCTGTCCCTCAGTACTAGCAACCCAACAGTGCAGTGCTCCTTCAGTACTAACCTCCAACAGTCCAGCACTCCCTCATTTCTGACCCTCCAACAGTGCAGCACACCCACAGTATTGACCTCCGACAGTGCAGCACTCCCACAGTACAGACTCTCTGACTGTGAAGCCTTCCCTTCGTGCTGACCCTCCAACACCGTAGCACTCCCTCAATACTGACCCACTGACAGTACAGCACTCCCACATTACTGACCTTCGACAGTGCAGCACTCCCACAGGATTGTCCCTCTGACAGTACAGCACTCCCACAGTATTAACCCTCTGACACTTCAGCCCTCCCACGGTACTAACCCTCTGACAGTGTGGCACTCCCACCTTACTGGCCCTCCGACAGTACAGCACTCCCACTGTACTGACCTTCCGATACTGTAACACAACTCGGTATTCACCGTCCGACACTGCAGCACTCCCTCAGTACTGACTCTCCAACCATGCAGTGCACCCACAGTGCAGCACTCCCTCGGTACTGACAGTCCTTCGGTACTGATCCTCCGACAGTGCAACACTCCCTCATTACAGACCCACTGACCGTGAAGCACTCTGTTAGGAATGACACTTCAACAGTGCAGCACTCATACAGTACTGGCCTTCCGACAGTGCAGCACTCACATTACTGACCCTCCGACACTATAGCACAACTCAGTATTCACTCTCCAACACTGCAGTTCTCCCACAATACTGACCCTCCGACAGCGCAGCGCTCCCTCAGTACTGACCCTTACTGTGCTGTACTCCCTCAGTACTGACCCTCTGACTATGCAGTACTCCCTCAGTACTGACCCTCTGACTGTGCAGTACTCCCTCAGTACTGACCCCCTGACTGTGCAGTACTCCCTCAGTACTGACCCTCTGACAGTGCTGCACTCCCTCAGTACTGACCGTCCGACACTGTAGCACAACTTAGTATTCACCCTCTGACACTGCAGCGCTCCCTCAGTACTGACCCTTCGACAGTGCAGCACTCCCTCAGTACTGACCCTCTGACTGTGCAGCACTCCCTCAGTATTGGAAATCCAACAGCGCAGTGCTCCCTCAGTACTGACCCTTCAACAGGGCAGCATTCCGACAGTACTGAGCCTCTGAGAGTGCAGAAATTCCTCATTACTGGCGCTCTGACAGTGCGGTCCTCCCTCAGTACTGACCCTCTGACTGTGCAGCACTCCCTCAGTACCGATCCTCTGACACTGTAGCACTCCCTCATTATTCACCCGCTGACAGCGCAGCACTCCCTCAGTATAGACACTCCTATTCTGCAGCACTCCCTCAGTACTGACCCTCCAACAGTTCAGCACTGCCTCAGTACTGACCCTCTGAACGCAAAGGACTTCCTCAGTACTGACTCTCCGACAGTGCAGCACTCCCACAGTACTGACTCTCCAACAGTGCAGTTCTCCCTCAGTACTGACCCTCCGACAGTACAGCACTCCCTCAGTACTGACCCTCCGACAGTGCAGTTCTCCCTCAGTACTGACCCTCCGACAGTGCAGTTCTCCCTCAGTACTGACCCTCTGACAGTACAGCACTCCCTCAGTACTGACCCTCCAACAGTCAGCACTGCCTCAGTACTGACCCTCTGAACGCAAAGCACTTCCTCAGTACTGACTCTCCGACAGTGCAGCACTCCCACAGTACTGACTCTCCAACAGTGCAGTTCTCCCTCAGTACTGACCCTCCGACAGTACAGCACTCCCTCAGTACTGACCCTCCGACAGTGCAGCACTCCCTCGGTACTGACCCTCCAACAGTACAGCACTCCCTCAGTACTGACCCTCCGACAGTGCAGCACTCCCTCAGTACTGACCCTCCGACAGTACAGCACTCCCTCAGTACTGACCCTCCGACAGTGCAGCACTCCCTCAGTACTGACCCTCCAACAGTACAGCGCTCCCTCAGTACTGACCCTCCAACAGCACAGCACTCCTATGATGAGAGGCTGAGTAAATTGGGCCTATGCTTTCTGGAGTTTTGAAAAATAAGGGGGGTTTCCGCCACCCCCCCACCCCCTTCCCCCCTTTATTCTTCCGTGGGACATGGGCATTGCTGGCCAGGCCTCAGCATTTGTTGCCCGCTCCTAATTGCCCCTTGAACTGGGTGGGGCTCGCCCAGCCATTTCGGGGCGGTGTGGGGGGGCAAGTTAAGAGTCAACCTCATTGCTGTTGGCGGGAGGGGGCGGTTCTGGAGTCACGTGTCGGCCACAGCGGGTAAGGACGGCAGATTTGTCTTTCCCTAAAGGGGAATATGAGTGAGTGAACCAGATGGGGTTTTTTTTGATGACAATCGATGACGGTCACCATGACTGAAACTGGCTTCATGATTCCAGATTTTGCACGAATTGAATTTAAATTCCACCGGCCGCCGTCGGTGAGATTCGAACCCGTGTCCCCCAGAGCATTAGCCTGGGGCCTTTGGGTTACCGGCCAGCGACATTACCACTACGCCGCCGTCTTTGCCATGCGACCTCATTGAAATCGGGTGTGACAGGGCGGAGGTAGATATGGTGTTTCCCCTGGCTGGTGAGTGTAAAACCAAAGGGGGCATAAATGGTCTACTCCTCATTCTGAGATTAAGAGAGATGAGGAGGGGTTTCCTCCCTCAGAGGGGGAAGCGATGAATCTTTGGAATCCTCTACCCCGGAGGGCCACGGAGACACAGTCGCTGAGCGTGTTCGAGACGGAGATCGAAAGGTTTCTGGGGGCGAAGGACATCAGGGGGTAGGTGGGGTAGCGTGGGAAAGTGGTGTTGAGGTAGATAGACCAGCCACGGCCCAAGCGAGTGGTGGCGCAGCCTCGATGGGATGAATGGCCCACTCCAGCTCTTACGTTCCTAAGTTGCCCCCTGGCTGGGGGCATCTAGAACGCGAGGGCACGGCCTCAGAGTAAGAGGGCAGCCGCTTAGGGCTGGGGTGGGGAGAAATTCTTGAAAAGGAGGAAAGGGAGGTGGAGATGTTTTGAGGCACGGGCGGGTGGATGGAGGGGTTGGGGGGGGTGGGGAAGGGCTGGGTGGGGGGATGGTGGGTGTGATTAAAATCAGGCAAGTGCACGGGGCCAGAATTGGAGCGGCGCAGGAATATCGAAGGACTTTTTTTTTGTCCTTTTAGCTCATTCATGGGATCTGGGTGGTGCTGGCGAGGTCAGTATTTAATCGGAGAATAGCGAACTTCCAAGTGGTGGTGTTCCCTGTGTGTCTGCTGCCCTCGTCCTTCTAGACGGTAGCAGTCGTGGGTTTGGAAGGTGCTGTCGAAGGAGCCTCGGTGAGTTGCTGCAGTGCATCTTGTAGATGGTACACACACTGCTGCCACTGTGTGTCGGTGGTGGAGGGAGTGAATGTTTGTGGATGGGGTGCCAATCGAGCTAGGGCTGCTTTGTCCTGGACGGTGTCGAGCTTCTCGAGTGTTGTGGGAGCCACACTCGTCCAGCCAAGTGGGGAGTATCCCATCACGCTCCTGACTTGTGCCTTGTAGATGGTGGACAGGATTTGGGGGGGAGTCAGGAGGTGAGTTACTCTCCGCAGGATTCCCAGCCTCGGACCTGCTCTTGTAGCCACAGTGTTTAGGTGGCTGGTCCGGTTCCGTGACAAGGGAGTCCAGTGTTATGGGAGGTTGTGGGGAAAGAGTTGAGACCACGATCATTTCAGCCATGAACGTATCACATGTCGGAGCAGGCTCGAGGGGCTGAATGGCCTACTCCTGCTCTTGAGTTCCTATGTTCGGGTCAATGATAAACCCGAGCATGGGGACGATGTAGGGGATTGTACTGCTGGAGGACAATAGAGGTACAGGCGAGGAGTAGGTCACGGAGGGATTTAAAACTAGGATGAGGGTTTTAAAATCAATGTGTTGCCACACATACAAGAGAATCCAACACAAAGTGTCCTCGACAATCAGCCGGGCACATTCTCTACCACCAGCACTGAAATAAATCTCCCTCAACACAGTTCGCATCAAACACTCCCAGGGCAGGTACAGCACGGGGTTAGATACAGAGTAAAGCTCCCTCTACACTGTCCCCATTAAACACTCCCAGGACAGGTACAGCACGGGGTTAGATACAGAGTAAAGCTCCCTCTACACTGTCCCCATCAAACACTCCCAGGACAGGTACAGCACGGGGTTAGATACAGAGTAAAGCTCCCTCTACACTGTCCCCATCAAACGCTCCCAGGGCAGGTACAGCACGGGGTTAGATACAGAGTAAAGATCCCTCTACACTGTCCCCATCAAACACTCCCAGGACAGGTACAGCACGGGGTTAGATACAGAGTAAATCTCCCTCTACACTGTCCCCATCAAACTCTTCCAAGCAGGTACAGCACGGGGTTAGATACAGAGTAAAGCTCCCTCTACACTGTCCCTATCAAACACTCCCAGGACAAGTACAGCACAGGGTTACATTTAGACTGGGGGAGGGGAATCCTCCCAGTGGCCTACAGCCAACTTCCCTCCTTCAAAATCAACACCACTAAAAAGAGGTGAGCTGGTCTTCTCAATGCACCTGTGGGATCTTACTGTGCAGAATATGGCTGAACTGTACGCCCCAGCACATTATTGGATGCCATGAGGTTAGGAAAGGTGTTTTATAAATGTCTGTAATCTTCCTTCATCTCTCAAACCTTCTCAGCTCCACGGAAAGATAATGCTCTAAGAGGCCCCTCACCTCCTCACCCCTTGGCACCAAATCGTGAATCGCCTCTGCTCCTTTTCCACTCGTTTCATATCATTCCTATAACGAAAGACCTTGAACCAACAAACCATAACTCAACAGCAGCCATTTTGAGACCTTGTACCATCCGCTACTACTTCCAACTGCAGCCTGAGGCCTGCATGACTCACACTACTTCGAACTGCAGCCTGAGGCCTGCCTGGTTCACCACTATTTCCAACTGCAGCCTAAATCAGGCCTATACGGTTCATCACTACTTCCAACTGCAGCCTAATTCAGGCCTATATGGTTCATTACTACTTCCAACTGCAGCCTAACTCAGGCCCGCCTGGTTCACCACTACTTCCAACTGCAGCCTAACTGAGGCCTGCATGACTCACACTACTTCCAACTGCAGCCTAACTGAGGCCTGCATGGCTCACACCACTTCCAATTGCAGCCTGAAGCCTGCCTGGTTCACCACTACTTCCAACTGCAGCCTAAATCAGGCCTATACGCTTCATCACTACTTCCAACTGCGGCCTAACTGAGGCCTGCATGACTCACACTACTTCGAACTGCAGCCTGAGGCCTGCCTGGTTCACCACTACTTCCAACTGCAGCCTAATTGAGGCCTGCATGACTCTCACTACTTCCAACTGCAGCCTAACTGAGGCCTGCATGACTCACACTACTTCCAATTGCAGCCTGAGGCCTGCCTGGTTCACCACTACTTCCAACTGCAGCCTAAATCAGGCCCATATGGTTCACCACTATTTCCAACTGCAGCCTAAATCAGGCCTATATGGTTCATTACTACTTCCAACTGCAGCCTAACTCAGGCCTGCCTGGTTCACCATTACTTCCAACTGTGGCCTAGCTCAGGCCTATACAGATCAGCACTACTTCCAACTGCGGCCTAACTCAGGCCTATACGGTTCAGCACTACTTCCAACTGAGGCCTAACTCAGGCCTATACGGTTCACCACCACTTCCAACTGCGGCCTAACTCAGGCCTGCCTGGTTCACCATTACTTCCAACTGCGGCCTAACTCAGGCCTATACGGTTCACCACTACTTCCAAATGCAGCCTGAGGCCTGCCTGGTTCACCACTACTTCCAACTGCAGCCTAACTGAGGCATGCACGGCTCACATTACTTCCAACTGCAGCCTAAATCAGGCCTATACGCTTCATCACTACTTCTAACTGCGGCCTAACTGAGGCCTGCATGACTCACACTACTTCGAACTGCAGCCTGAGGCCTGCCTGGTTCACCACTACTTCCAACTGCAGCCTAACTGAGGACTGCATAACTCACACTACTTCCAACTGCAGCCTAACTGAGGCCTGCATGACTCACACTACTTCCAATTGCAGCCTGAGGCCTACCTGGTTCACCACTACTTCCAACTGCAGCCTAAATCAGGCCTATACGCTTCATCACTACTTCCAACTGCGGCCTAACTGAGGCCTGCATGACTCACACTACTTCGAACTGCAGCCTGAGGCCTGCCTGGTTCACCACTACTTCCAACTGCAGCCTAAATCAGGCCCATATGGTTCACCACTATTTCCAACTGCAGCCTAAATCAGGCCTATATGGTTCATTACTACTTCCAACTGCAGCCTAACTCAGGCCTGCCTGGTTCACCATTACTTCCAACTGTGGCCTAGCTCAGGCCTATACAAATCAGCACTACTTCCAACTGCGGCCTAACTCAGGCCTATACGGTTCAGCACTACTTCCAACTGAGGCCTAACTCAGGCCTATACGGTTCACCACCACTTCCAACTGCGGCCTAACTCAGGCCTGCCTGGTTCACCATTACTTCCAACTGCGGCCTAACTCAGGCCTATACGGTTCACCACTACTTCCAACTGCAGCCTAACTGAGGCCTGCATGACTCACATTACTTCCAACTGCAGCCTAAATCAGGCTTATACGGTTCACCACTATTTCCAACTGCAGCCTAAATCAGGCCTATATGGCTCATCACTACTTCCAACTGTGGCCTAACTCAGGCCTATACGGTTCACCACTACTTCCAACTGCGGCCTAACTCAGGCCTATACGGTTCACCACTACTTCCAACTGCGGCCTAACTCAGGCCTGCCTGGTTCACCACTACTTCCAACTGCGGCCTAGCTCAGGCCTATACAGTTCACCACTACTTCCAACTGCGGCCTAACTCAGGCCTGCCTGGTTCACCACTACATCCAACTGCAGCCTAACTGAGGCCTGCATGACTCACATTACTTCCAACTGCAGCCTAACTGAGGCCTGCATGACTCACACTACTTCCAAATGCAGCCTGAGGCCTGCCTGGTTCACCACTACTTCCAACTGCAGCCTAACTGAGGCCTGCATGGCTCACATTACTTCCAACTGCAGCCTAAATCAGGCCCATACGGTTCACCACTATTTCCAACTGCAGCCTAAATCAGGCCTATACGCTTCATCACTACTTCCAACTGCGGCCTAACTGAGGCCTGCATGACTCACACTACTTCGAACAGCAGCCTGAGGCCTGCCTGGTTCACCACTACTTCCAACTGCAGCCTAACTGAGGCCTGCATGACTCACACTACTTCCAACTGCAGCCTAACTGAGGCCTGCATGACTCACACTGCTTCCAATTGCAGCCTGAGGCCTGCCTGGTTCACCACTACTTCCAACTGCAGCCTAAATCAGGCCCATACGGTTCCCCACTATTTCCAACTGCAGCCTAAATCAGGCCTATATGGTTCATCACTACTTCCAACTGCGGCCTAACTCAGGCCTATACGGTTCACCACTACTTCTAACTGCGGCCTAACTCAGGCCTATACGGTTCACCACTACTTCCAACTGTGGCCTAGCTCAGGCCTATACAGTTCACCACTACTTCCAACTGCGGCCTAACTCAGGCCTGCCTGGTTCACCACTACTTCCAACTGCGGCCTAACTCAGGCCTATACGGTTCACCACTACTTCCAACTGCAGCCTAAATCAGGCCTATATGGCTCATCACTACTTCCAACTGCGGCCTAACTCAGGCCTGCCTGGTTCACCACTACTTCCAACTGCGGCCTAGCTCAGGCCTATACAGTTCACCACTACTTCCAACTGTGGTCTAACTAAGATAAAAGCAAAAAACTGCGGATGCTGGAAATCCAGAACAAACATAAAAATACCTGGAAAAACTCAGCAGGTCTGACAGCATCTGTGGAGAGGAACTGTTAACGTTTCAAGTCCGTATGAATCTTCAACAGAACTAAGGGAAAATAGAAGCGAGGTAAAATATAAGCTGGTTTAAGGGGGGAGGGTGATGGGGGGGTGGGACAGGTAGAGCTGGATAGAGGGCCAGTGATAGGTGGAGATTGCCAAAAGATGTCATAGACAAAAGGACAAAGAGGTGTTGACGGTGGTGATATTAGCTAAGAAATGTGCTAATAGGTGACATTAAGGGCAGAAAGCAGGACGAGCAAGGTACAGATAGCCCTAGTGGGGGTGGGGTGGGGGGAAGGGATCGAAATAGGCTAAAAGGTAGAGATAAAACAATGGATGGAAATACATTTCAAAATAATGGAAATAGGTGGGAAAAGAAAAATATTTATAAATTATTGGAAAAAAGGGGAATCAGAAAGGGGGTGGGGATGGAGGAGAGAGTTCATGATCTAAAGTTGTTGAATTCAATATTCAGTCCGGAAGGCTGTAAAGTGCCTAGTCGGAAGATGAGGTGCTGTTCCTCCAGTTTGTGTTGAGCTTCACTGGAACATTGCAGCAAGCCAAGGGCGGACATGTGGGCATGAGAGCAGGGTGGAGTGTTGAAATGGCAAGCGACAGGGAGGTCTGGGTCATGCTTGCGGACGGACTGAAGGTGTTCCGCAAAACGGTCACCCAGTCTGCGTTTGGTCTCTCCAATGTAGAGGAAACCGCATTGGGAGCAGCGAATGCAGTAGACTAAATTGAGGGAAGTGCAAGTGAAATGCTGCTTCACTTGAAAGGAGTGTTTGGGCCCTTGGACGGTGAGGAGGGGGGAAGTAAAGGGGCAGGTGTTGCACCTTCTGCGGTTGCATGGGAAGGTGCCGTGGGAGGGGTTTGAGGTGTAGGGGGTGATGGAGGAGTGGACCAGGGTGTCCCGGAGGGAACGATCCCTACGGAATGCCGACAGGGGGGTGGTGAAGGGAAGATGTGTTTGGTGGTGGCATCATGCTGGAGTTGGCGGAAATGGCGGAGGATGATCCTTTGAACGCGGAGGCTGGTGGGGTGATAAGTGAGAACAAGGGGGACCCTATCATGTTTCTGGGAGGGAGAGGACGGTGTGAGGGCGGATGCGCGGGAGATGGGCTGGACACAGTTGAGGGCTCTGTCAAAGGTTTCCCACCCACGGTGGTTGACAGGGCCCTCAACCATGTCCGGCCCATCTCCCGCCCATCCACCCTCACACCTTCTCCTCCCTCCCAGAAACATGATAGGGTCCCCCTTGTCCTCACTTATCACCCCACCAGCCTCCGCATTCAAAGGATCATCCTCCGCCATTTCCGCCAAATCCAGCATGATGCCACCACCAAACACATCTTCCATTCACCCCCCACAGCGGCTTTCCACAGGGATCGTTCCCTCCGGGACAACCTGGTCCACTCCTCCATCACCCCCTACACCTCAACCCCCTCCCATGGCACCTTCCCATGCAACCGCAGAAGGTGCAACACCTGCCCCTTTACTTCCCACCTCCTCACCGTCCAAGGGCCCAAACACTCCTTTCAAGTGAAGCAGCATTTCATTTGCACTTCCCTCAATTTAGTCTACTGCATTTGCCGCTCCCAATGCGGTTTCCTCTACATTGGAGAGACCAAACGCAGACTGGGTGACCGCTTTGCAGAACACCTTCGGTCTGTCTGCAACATGACCCAGACCTCCCTGCCGCTTGCCATTTTAACACTCCACCCTGCTCTCATGCCCACATGTCTGTCCTTGGCCTGCTGCAATGTTCCAGTGAAGCCCAACGCAAACTGGAGGAACATCACCTCATCTTCCGACTAGGCACTTTACAGCCTTCCGGACTGAATATTGAATTCAACAACTTTAGATCATGAACTCTCTCCTCCATCCCCACCCCCTTTCCGATCCCCCTTTTTTCCAATAATTTATATATATTTTTCTTTTCCAACCTATTTCCATTATTTTTAAATGTATTTCCATCCATTTTAGCCTATTTCGATCCTTCCCCCCACCCCACCCCCACTAGAGCTATCTGTACCTTGCTCCACCTGCTTTCTACCCTTAATGTCACCTATTAGCACATTTCTTAGCTAATATCACCACCGTCAACACCTCTTTGTCCTTTTGTCTGTGACATCTTTTGGCAATCTCCACTTATCACTGGCCCTCTATCCAGCTCTACCTGTCCCACCCCCCCCTTAAACCAGCTTATATCTCCCTCGCTTCTATTTTTCCTTAGTTCTGTTGAAGAGTCATACGGACTCGAAACGTTAACTGTGTTCCTCTCCGCAGATACTGTCAGACCTGCTGAGATTTTCCAGGTATTTTTATTTTTGTTTTTGTTGCGGTCTAACTAACTTGCGGCCTGGTTCACCACTACTTCCAACTGCGGCCTAACTCAGGCCTGCTTGGTTCAGCACTACTTCCAACTGCGGCCTAACTCAGGCCTGCCTGGTTCACCACTATTTCCAACTGCGGCCTAACTCAGGCCTATACGGTTCACCACTACTTCCAATTGCAGCCTAACTCAGGCCTATACGGTTCACCACTACTTCCAACTGCAGCCTAACTCAGGCCTATACGGTTCACCACTACTTCCAAACTGCGGCCTAACTCAGGCCTATATGGTGCACCACTACTTCCAAACTGCAGCCTAACTCAGGCCTATATGGTTCACCACTACTTCCAAACTGCGGCCTAACTCAGGCCTGCCTGTTTCATCACTACTTCCAAACTGCGGCCTAACTCAGGCCTGCCTGGTTAACCACTACTTCTAAACTGCGGCCTAACTCAGGCCTATGTGGTTCACCATTACTTCCAAACTGCGGCCTAACTCAGGCCTATATAGTTCACCACTACTTCTAAACTGTGGCCTAACTCAGGCCTATATGGTTCACCACTATTTCCAAACTGCGGCCTAACTCAGGCCTGCCTGGTTCACCACTACTTCCAAACTGCGGCCTAACTCAGGCCTGCCTGGTTCACCACTACTTCCAAACTGCGGCCTAACTCAAGCCTGCCTGGTTCACCACTACTTCTAAACTGCGGCCTACATCAGGCCTATATGGTTCACCACTACTTCCAAACTGTGGCCTAACTCAGGCCTATATGGTTCACCACTACTTCCAACTGCAGCCTAACTCAGGCCTATACGGTTCACCACTACTTCCAAACTGCGGCCTAACTCAGGCCTATACGGTTCACCACTACTTCCAAACTGCAGCCTAACTCAGGCCTATACGGTTCACCACTACTTCCAAACTGCGGCCTAACTCAGGCCTATATGGTTCACCACTACTTCCAAACTGCGGCCTAACTCAGGCCTATACGGTTCACCACTACTTCCAAACTGCGGCCTGTACGGTTCACG
>NW_027599533.1:0-25039 GCF_964194155.1 Cetorhinus maximus
GAGAGCTTTCCTCCTGGCCTTAGCCTTTGGGCTTGTGGTTGAAGGGCCGCTTCAGAACATTATAGTCAACTTCACCCGAGGGTCAGAATCGATCGCCTGCGGAGCCGAATTGGCCCTGAACCAGACGAAGGAACTCATGCAGAAAGTCAAGGAGCCGCTGATCGGTAAGAAGCAGAGTTTTCTTGGCTGATTACGCAGAAGGTACGGCAGAGACACAGGCCATTCAGCCCATCCAATTTATGCTGCACCTCCTCCTACCCCCAGTCCCATCAACATATCCTTCTATTCCTCTCTCCCTCATGTGTTTATCCAGCTTCCCCCCCGCCTTCAATCCATCTCTGCGATTCACCTCGACCACTCCCCGTGGGAGCGAGTCCCACATTCTCCCCGCTCCCCGTGGGAGCGAGTCCCACATTCTCCCCGCTCCCCACGGGAGCGAGTCCCACATTCTCCCCGCTTCCCGTGGGAGCGAGTCCCACATTCTCCCCGCTCCCCGTGGGAGCGAGTCCCACATTCTCCCCACTCCCCGTGGGAGCGAGTCCCACATTCTCCCCGCTCCCCGTGGGAGCGAGTCCCACATTCTCCCCGCTCTCTGGGGAAAGGAGTTTCTCCTGAATTTCCCATCGGATTTATTTATGGCTGTTCTTATTCATTCAGGGGATGTGGGCGTCGCCAGTGAGACCAGCATTTGTTGCCCGTCCCTAATTGCCCCCTGGAACTGAGGATCTCGCTCGGCCATTTCAGGGGGGGCAGTTTGAGAGTCGACCACGTGGCTGTGGGTCTGGAGTCACGTGTAGGCCAGACTGGGTAAGGAGGGCAGATTTCCCCCACTAAAGGGGGCATTAGTGACCCAGATGGGGTTTTTATGACAATCGATGATGGTCGTCATGGTCACCGTCACTGAGAATCGCTTTATATTCCCAGGTTTATTAATTGAATTTAAATTCCACCAGCGGCCGGGATGGGGTTTGAACCCGGGTCCCCAGAACAGTAGCCTGGGCCTCAGGGTGAGTAATCCACTGGCAAGTCCAATACACCAACATCTCCCCGGAAAGGATAATTAAAATCAATGCCCCTTCCCGAAGTCCAGCAAAAGGGGAAGAGTGTTCAGGGTCCATACCCCAGATTCTGTCAATGTGGACACACAGGGAGGCTGCGGTGTAACTCAGTGTGAGGGAGACCAAACTCCAACCCTGTATGGACCCCTGAGGGTTGCACTGGGAGGAGGAGGTGAAGAGATGGTTCTCAGTGTTGATGTCCTGAATTCAGAAGAAGGAGATGTGAGGAGGCAGATACTTGTAAACCACTCCCAGGCCCGTTCCACTCCCAGTAACCTCCTCCAGCCCCTACACCCCTCCCTAACTCTGTAACCTCCTCCAGCCCCTACACACCTCCCTATCTCTGTAACCTCCTCCGGCCCCTACAACCCTCCCTATCTCTGTAACTTCCTGCAGCCCCTACACCCCTCCCTATCTCTGTAAGCTCCTCCAGCCCCTACACACCTCCCTATCTCTGAAAACTCCTCCAGAACCTAAACACCTCCATATCTCTGTAACTTCCTCCAGCCCGTACACCCCTCCCTATCTCTGTAACCTCCTCCAGCCCCTACACGCTCTCCCTATCTCTGTAACCTCCTCCAGCCCCTACACCCCTCCCTATCTCTGTAACCTCCACCAGCCCATATACACCCTCCCTATCCCTGTAACCTCCTCCAGCCCCTACACCCCCTCCCTATCCCTGTAACCTCCTCCAGCCCCTACGCCCATCCCTATCTCTGTAACCTGCTCCAGCCCCTACAAATCTCCATATCTCTGTAACCTCCTCCAGCCCATACACCCACCCTATCTCTGTAACCTCCTCCAGCACCTACACCCCTCCCTATCTCTGTAACCTCCTCCAGCCCCTACACCCCTCCCTATCTCTGTAACCTCCTCCAGCCCCTACATACCTCCCTATCTCTGCAACCTCCTCCAGCCCATACACCCACTCCCTATCCCTGTAACCTCCTCCAACCCCTACACCCCCTCCCTATCTATGTAACCTCCTATAGCCCCTACACCACTCCCTATCTCTGTAACCTCCTCCAGCCCCTACACCGCCTCCCTATCCCTGTAACCTCCTCCAGCCCCTACACCCCTCCCTATCTCTGTAACCTCCTCCAGCACCTACACCCCCTCCCTATCCAAGTAACCTCCTACAGACCCTACACCCCCTCCCTATCCCTGTAAGTTCCTCCAGCCCCTACACCCCTCCCTATCTCTGTAACCTCCTCCAGCCCCTACACACCTCCCTATCTCTGTAACCTCCTCCAGCCCAAACACCCCTCCCTATCTCTGTAACGACCTCCAGCCCCTACACCCCTCCCTATCTCTGTACCCTCCTCCAGCCCCTACACCCCACCCAACTCTGTAACCACCTCCAGCCCCTACACCCCTCCCTATCTCTGTAACTTCCTCCTACCCCTACACCACCTACCTATCTCTGTAACCTCCTCCAGCCCCTACATCCCTCACTATCTCTTTAACCTCCTCCAACACTTACACCCCTCCCTATCTCTGTAACCTCCTCCAGCCCCTACACCCCTCCCTATCTCTGTAACCTCCTCCAGCCCCTACAACCTTCCCTATCCCTGTAACCTCCTCCAGCCCTTACACCCCTCCCTATCTCTGTAACCTCCTCCAGCCCCTACACCCCCTCCCTATCTCTGTAACCTCCTCCAGCCCCTACACCCCTCCCTATCTGTGTAACCTCCTCCAGCCCCTACACCCCTCCCTAACCCTGTAACCTCCTCCAACCCCTACACCCCTCCCTAACTCTGTAACCTCCTCCAGCCCCTACACCCCTCCCTATCTCTGTAACCTCCTCCAGCCCCTAAACCACTCCCTATCCCTGTAACCTCCTCCAGCCATTACATCCCTCCCTATCTCTGTAACCTCCTCCAGCCTCTACACCCCTCCCTATCCCTGTAAACTCCTCCAGCCTCTACACCCCTCCATATCTCTGTAACCTCCTCCAGCCCCTACACCCCTCCCTATCCCTGTAACCTCCTCCAGCCCTTACATCCCTCCCTATCTCTGTAACCTCCTCCAGCCCCTACACCCCCTCCCTATCTCTGTAACCTGCTCCAGCCCCTACACCCCTCCCTATCTCTGTAACCTCCTCCAGCCCCTACACCCCTCCCTATCCCTGTAACCTCATCCAGCCCATACACCCCTCCCTATCTCTGTAACCTCCTCCAGCCCCTACACCCCTCCCAACTCTGTAACCTCCTCCAGCCCCTACACCCCTCCCTATCTCTGTAACCTCCTCCAGCCCCTACACCCCCTCCCTATATCTGTAACCTCCTCCAGCCCCTACACCCCTCCCTATCTGTGTAACCTCCTCCAGCCCCTACACCCCTCCCTATCCCTGTAACCTCATCCAGCCCCTACACCCATCCCTATCTCTGTAACCTCCTCCAGCCCCTACACCCCCTCCCTATCTCTGTAACCTCCTCCAGCCCCTACACCCCTCCCTATCTCTGTAACCTCCTCCAGCCCCTACACCCCCTCCCAATCTCTGTAACCTCCTCCAGCCGCTACACCCCTCCCTATCCCTGTAAACTCCTCCAGCCTCTACACCCCTCCCTGTCTCTATAACCTCCTCCAGCCCCTACACCCCTCCCTATCTCTGTAACCTCCTCCAGCCCCTACACCCCCTCCTTATCTCTGTAACCTCCTCCAGCCCCTACACCCCTCCCTATCCCTGTAAACTCCTCTAGCCTCTACACCCCTCCCTATCTCTGTAACCTCCTCCAGCCCCTACACCCCTCCCTATCCCTGTAACCTCCTCCAGCCACTAAACCCCTCCCTATCTCTGTAACCTCCTCCAGCCCCTACACCCCTCCCAACTCTGTAACCTCCTCCAGCCCCTACACCCCTCCCTATCTCTGTAACCTCCTCCTACCCCTACACCCCCTCCCTATCTCTGTAACCTCCTCCAGCCGCTACATCCCTCACCACCTCTTTAACCTCCTCCAACCCTTACACCCCTCCCTATCTCTGTAACCTCCTCCAGCCCCTACACCCCTCCCTATCTCTGGAACGTCCTCCAGCCCCTACACCCCTCCCTATCCCTGTAACCTCCTCCAGCCCTTACACCCCTCCCTATCTCTGAAACCTCCTCCAGCCCCTACACCCCCTCCCTATCTCTGTAACCTCCTCCAGCCCCTACACCCCTCCCTATCTGTGTAACCTCCTCCAGCCCCTACACCCCTCATTATCCCTGTAACCTCATCCAGCCCCTACACCCATCCCTATCTCTGTAACCTCCTCCAGCCCCTACACCCCCTCCCTATCTCTGTAACCTCCTCCAGCCCCTACACCCCTCCCTATCTCTGTAACCTCCTCCAGCCCCTACACCCACTCCCTATCTCTGTAACCTCCTCCAGCCCCTACACCCCTCCCTATCCCTGTAAACTCCTCCAGCCTCTACACCCCTCCCTATCTCTGTATCCTCCTCCAGTCCCTAAAACCCCTCCCTATCCCTGTAACCTCCTCCAGCCCCTACATCCCTCCCTATCTCTGTAACCTCCTCCAGCCCCTACACCCCTCCCAACTCTGTAACCTCCTCCTACCCCTACACCCCCTCCCTATCTCTGTAACCTCCTCCAGCACCTACATCCCTCCCTATCTCTGTAACCTCCTCCTACCCCTACACCCCCTCCCTATCTCTGTAACCTCCTCCAGCACCTACATCCCTCACTATCTCTTTAACCTGCTCCAACCCTTACACCCCTCCCTATCTCTGTAACCTCCTCCAGCCCCTTCACCCCTCCCTATCTCTGTAACCTCCTCCAGCCCCTACACCCCTCCCTATCCCTGTAACATCCTCTAGCCCTTACACCCCTCCCTATTTCTGTAACCTCCTCCAGCCCCTACACCCCCTCACTATCTCTGTAACATCCTCCAGCCCCTACACCCCTCCCTATCTGTGTTACCTCCTCCAGCCACTACACCCCTCCCTATCCCTGTAACCTCATCCAGCCCCTACACCCCCTCCCTATCTCTGTAACCTCCTCCAGCCCCTACACCCCTCCCTATCTCTGTAACCTCCTCCAGCCCCTACACCCCCTCCCTATCTCTGTAACCTCCACCAGCACCTACACCCCTCCCTATCTCTGTAACCTCCTCCAGCCCCTACACCCCTCCCTATCTCTGTAACCTCCTCCAGCCCCTACACCCCTCCCTATCTCTGTAACCTCCTCCAGCCCCTACACCCCTCCCTATCTCTGTAACCTCCTCCAGCCCCTACACCCCCTCCCTATCTCTGTAACCTCCTCCAGCCCCTACACCCCCTCTCTATCTCTGTAACCTCCTCCAGCCCCTACACCCCTCCCTATCTCTGTAACCTCCTCCAGACCCTACACCCCTCCCTATCTCTGTAACCTCCTCCAGCCCCTACACCCCCTCTCTATCTCTGTAACCTCCTCCAGCCCCTACACCCCTCCCTATCTCTGTAACCTCCTCCAGCCCCTACACCCCCTTCCTATCTCTGTAACCTCCGCCAGCCCCTACACCCCTCCCTATCTGTGTAACCTCCTCCAACCCCTACACCCCTCCCTATCCCTGTAACCTCATCCAGCCCCTACACCCCTCCCTATCTCTGTAACCTTCTCCAGCCCCTACATCCCTCACTATCTCTTTAACCTCCTCCAACCCTTACACCCCTCCCTATCTCTGTAACCTCCTCCAGCCCCTGCTCCCCTCCCTATCTTTGTAACCTCCTGCATTGTTGCCTCTGCATGATGTTTATCAAAGCATTGGACTCTGTCTTCTCCTTCTTTTCCAGCTGCCCTCGAGAAGATTAAGACGATCGCCAAATCAGCGAAAGGAGTTGGTGATCGCGTGCGGAAATTCTTTGTTTCGATGAAGAATTCAATCAGGCACATAGGTACAGCACAGTATGATCCCATCTTCGCAGGCTGCTAGATAAAACGCGCAGCACATCCAGGACAGGTACAGCACGCGGTTAGATACAGAGTAAAGCTCCTTCTACACTGTCCCCATCAAACACTCCCAGGACAGGTACAGCACGGGGTTAGATACAGAGTAAAGCTCCCTCTACACTGTCCCCATCAAACACTCCCAGGACAGGTACAGCACGGGGTTAGATACAGAGTAAAGCTCCCTCTACACTGTCCCCATCAAACACTCCCAGGACAGGTATAGCACGCGGTTAGCTACAGAGTAAAGCTCCCTCTACACTATCCCCATCAAACACTCCCAGGACAGTTACAGCACGCGGTTAGATACAGAGTAAAGCTCCCTCTACAATGTCCCCATCAAACACTCCCAGGGCAGGTACAGCATGGGGTTAGATACAGAGTAAAGCTCCCTCTACACTGTCCCCATCAAACACTCCCAGGACAGGTACAGCACGGGGTTAGATACAGACTAAAGCTCCCTCCACACTGTCCCCATCAAACACTCCCAGGACTGGTACAGCACGGGGTTAGATACAGAGTAAAGCTCCCTCTACACTGTCCCCATCAAACACTCCCAGGACAGGTACAGCACGGGGTTAGATACAGAGTAAAACTCCCCCTACACTGTCCCCGTTAAACACTCCCAGGACAGGTACAGCACGGGGTTAAATACAGAGTAAAGCTCCCTCTACACTGTCCCCATTAAACACTCCCAGGACAGATACAGCACGGGGTTAGATACAGAGTAAAGCTCCCTCTACACTGTCCCCATCAAACACTCCCAGGACAGGTACAGCACGGGGTTAGATTCAGAGTAAAGCTCCCTCTACACTGTCCCCATCAAACACTCCCAGGACAGGTACAGCACGGGTTTAGATAGAGTAAAGCTCCCTCTACACTGTCCCCATCAAACACTCCCAGGACAGGTACAGCACAGGGTTAAACACAGAGTAAAGCTCCCTCAACACTGTCCCCATCAAACATACCCAGGATAGGTACAGCAGTGGGATAGATACAGAGTAAAGCTCCCACTACACTGTCCCCATCAAACACTCCCAGGACAGGTATAGCACGGAGTTAGATACAGAGTAAAGCTCCCTCTATACTGTCCCCATCAAACACTCCCAGGACAGGCACAGCATGGGGTTAGATACAAAGTAAAGCCCCTACTACATTGTCCCCATCAAACACTCCCAGGACAGATACAGCACGGGGTTAGATACAGAGTAAAGCTCCCTCTAAGCTGTCCCCATCAGCAGTGCTTTGGAAGTTTTTAGGTTTGGAAGGTGCTGTCGAAGGAGCCTTGGTGAATTCCTGCAGTGCATCTTGTAGATGGTACACACGCTGCTGCTACTGTGTGTCGGTGGTGGAGGGAGTGAATGTTTGTGGATGGGGTGCCGATCAAGCGGGGCTGCTTTGTCCTGGACGGTGTCGAGCTTCTTGAGTGTTGTTGGAGCTGCACTCATCCAGGCAAGTGGGGAGTATCCCATCCCACTCCTGACTTGTGCCTTGTAGATGTTTTTTTTTTTGGTCATTAACGGGATGCAGTGTGCTGGCTACCACAATTGCCCCTTCTCAGAGTAATATTTTAAGGGTCAACCACATTGCTGTGGGCCCAGAGTCACAAGTTGGCCATTAGTGAAGCTGATTGGTCTTTCTGACCACTGGCAGGTGAATTTTTAATGTTGATTTCAAATCTGCTGTGGGAGGTTTCCAACCCAGCTCCCAGAGCCTTACGCTGGGTCTCTGGATTACCAGACCAGTGACAGTAACACTGTGCCACCGCTCCCCAGTGTGAACTGCTTTGTTCAGCATTCCCAGCCCCTGGCCTGCTCCTTTAACCGCAGTGCTTGTGTGGCTGGTCCAGTCCAGTCCTGTTTCCGATGCTGTTTCTGGGATGGAGCGGTAGATTGGGAGACTGCGCCCTCCTCTGGATCCGCTCTATCACTGATCTGAGCCAAGATATTTGATTGAGTACATCCATGTGACTCTCAAAAGTGTGAAGTGATTGATCCTGAGAGGAAGAATGGGAGGAGACAACATAAAATAAAGTGTACCATCCTCGAAGGGGTCCAGAACGAGAGGGGCCTGTGGGTAATTGTGCGTCAATGACTGAATGTGGAAGGACAGATGAGGAGTGCAGTTCAGATGGTTTTGTGGGATTCTAATCTTTATGAACAGGGGTATCCAGTACAAAAGCAAGGATTTTATGGTGAACCTTTATAAAACACTGGTATGGCTTCAGCTGGAGTATTGTGTCTAATTCTGGGCATTGTACTTTATGTAGGATGTGGAGGCATTGGAGAGTGTGCAGAAAAGATTCAAGGGAATGGTTTCAGAGATGAGGAGATTCAGCTATGAAGATAGATTGGAGAAGTTGGGACTGTTTTCCTCGGAGAAGAGGAGACTGAGAGGAAATTTGATAGGGGTGTTCAGAATCACGAGGGGTCTGGACAGAGTCGATGGGGAGAAACAGTTCCCATTGGGGGGAAGGATCGAGAAGCACAGGGAGTCAGATTTAAGGTGATTGGAGAAAGAAGCGATGGAGACACGAGGAGAAACTTTTTCACGCAGCGAGTGGTGAGGGTCTGGAACGCGCTGCCCGAGAGTGTGGGGGAGGCAAGGTCAATCGGGGCTTTCGAAAGGGAATTGGATCATTATCTGAGGAGAGAACTGTTTACGAGGTTACAGGGAAATAACAGGGGAGTGGGGCTAGATGAGTTTCCCCTTCAGGGGGCCAGCACAGACATGATGGGCCAAATGGCCTCCATCTGTGCTGTAACCCTTCTGTGCTTTTATATAGTGCCTCCCGGCATACTTAGAAAGGTGAGGAGGAGTGACACAATGTCATGCAATGAGGTTGCACCTCAATAGTATACCATCTGTCAGAAAAACATGCCTTTTCCATTGTAAGTTCCTATGTCTTCAGTTATTATGGGAAAATACTATGTAAACACGTCACGGTGTAATTACATCTGCCCCACCCGTGGAGGCGCTGCAGATCCAGCACCCAATGCAGCCGGTGAAGGTGGCCTCCCACGTTTAGATGTGCAGTTTTTATCGGAAATGAGGATTTGAATAACTCTTGGCTTCTTTCCTTGAATTACTCAGTGAGGATACTGCAGAACCTGACGCGATGGATGTCCAATATCGGCATCATGTGTAACAAGGAGATGGGTGAACCTTACAAGAAGTGCATCAAGGTCTTTGACGACGCCATCAACCACTGCCTGTCGCTGCTCAGCATTTTCGGCTTCCTCTGTTACATTGTCAACATCGTCAAGCCCCTGTGCGGGCTGGCAACAGGTCAGAGCCGGGCAATCCTTGGCGGGGTTGTCAACCAATGGCAACAGGGCAGGGGCAGGGGTCAGACTGGCAACTTGGTTCACCTGCCGCCGATGCCCAACACGAGAAATGGACTTGTGCCCAAACCTAGGAAGTGGTGACCTAATTGGATATACGGCAGAGAAACTAGGCCACTCGGCCCAACCACTCCATGCTGGTGTTAATACTCCTCTCGAGCCTCCTCCCATCTTTCCTCATCAGCGTAACCCTCAATTCCCGTCTCCCTCACATCCTTGTCTAGTTTCCCCTCAAATGCGTCGACACTATTCACCTCGGCCGCCCCCTGTGGGTGCGAGTCCCACACTCTTCCCCACTCTCTGGGTAAAGACGTTTCTCCCGGATTCCTTATTGGCTTTCTTGGGGACTCTCTTATATTGACGGCCTCTAGTTCTGGCCTCTCCCCACAAGAGGAAACATCCTCTCTGCATCCACTCGATCAAAACCTTCCACCGTTTTGAATGCCTTGATTAGGTCACCCAATCAGTGTCCTTTTTTCAATAGAGAGGAGAGTCCCAGACTGTCAATCCTCTTCTGATATGTGAACCCACCCAGTTCTGGGATCATCCTTGTCATTCTTCTCCGCACCCCTCACCCCCTCCAGTGTCTCGATGTCCTTTTTGTAATCTGGCGACCAGGACTGCACGCAGTGTGGTATAACTGCGGTTCGATACTGGTTTAGAGGTCATTAAAATTCTGAAAGGGTTGTGATAGGGTGGGAAAGAGCTTTTGGCATTTATAAGAAGCTGGAACGAGGGGACCATCGATATCAGACAGTCACTGGGGAATTCAGGAGAAACTCCTTTACCCAGAGAGTGGGGAGAATGTGGGACTCGCTCCCGCGGGAGTGGGGAGAATGTGGGACTCGCTCCCACGGGGAGCGGGGAGAATGTGGGACTCGCTCCCACGGGGAGTGGGGAGAATGTGGGACTCGCTCCCACGGGGATCGGGGAGAATGTGGGACTCGCTCCCACGGGGAGCGGGGAGAATGTGGGACTCGCTCCCACAGGAAGTGGGGAGAATGTGGGACTCACTCCCACGGGGAGTGGTCGAGGTGAATCGCAGAGATGAGACTGGATAAGCCCACGGGGGAGGGGATAAAGGACGGAATGGCATCTTTCAGCCAATGAAGTACTCTTTGAAGAGTGGATGCAGCCAATTTTTGTACAGCAAGCTCCCACTAACAGCAATGGAGATTATCAGCTGGTTTTCAATGTTGATTGAGGGGTATATATTGGCCAGGGCAATAAAATTGGGGCAGGGTAATGGAAGGATCTTCTGGTGGGGTGAGATGAATTGGGGGGGGGGGTGGGAGGGGCATGTGGGGCATGAGTACCAGCATGGAGCAGAGGGGCTGAAAGGCCTTTTCTCTGCACCTTTAAGATTCCATGTCATTCCCGGTTAATCCTGAGGTCCTGAAGTGCCCTAAACCACCAGATTCTTTTGGAAGAGGTGACTCAGTGAACTGAAAGGTGGGGTCACAGGAAGGGCAGAGGGTGAAAGTTAAACGTTATTGGTGGAGGGAGAGGGGGGAGTGCATGGAGGGTATTGGAGGAGGGACATTAGCTACCAGAAGAAGAATTGTGGGATACAGGCAAAATGATCGTAGCACAGGGGGATTGGATTCAGAGTGAGGGCGTCGGGCGGGTGGGGGTGGGATGGGGTGGATAAGAACTAGAAAAGAGTAAAAACTGGGAAAGGGGAGCACTGTCTGAATTGTTTTCCCCTCCTGGGAGCTGAGGGGTGGTGCGAAGGGGCTGGAGGGAGGGTGGAGAGAGAGGGAGACTGTCGAGGCCCCTTCCTTGCCTTTATGTGCCATGTCTTCCCCACAGTCATCCAATGGTTCTGCCTGATCCCGACATACATCAAGGACCAGTTGAACAAACACGTGGGAGAACGTGAGTACCGTTTAACTTGACCCTCTTGCCTCGGTCCTTCCTGAGGGGTTGCCTCACACTGAGGCAGCCTTCCACATGCTGCTCATGGGCAACCAGGACTGCGCACCCATCCCTCTGGATAAAACACAGGGGCTGCATTTCTCCAGAGCCTTGCACTCCCTCAGGATGCCCCACAGGTCTTCACCGCCAATGAAAAGCCTTGGAAGTGTGTCACTCGCAGCAGCCAATTTGTGCACAGAAAGCTCCCTCAAAGATCAATCTCTTTCCCCTCCCCTCCCCCTTTTCAACAACATGAACCCCATCAGATTTCAAAATCTCTCCAGCGGTGAAGATTTGACTCGAAACATTAACCCTGTTTCTCCCTCCGCAGATGCCGCCAGACCAGCTGAGTTTGTCCGACACTTCCTGACTGACATCCTGATCAACCTGCTTTTTCAGAATGATGTTGGTTGAAGGGTGTATATTGGCTCCAGGACACCTCAGGGGAACTGTCACAATGCCCAGGCCCAAACCCCAAACCTTCCCGCTCTCCGACACAGCGGTGGAGTCTTTTACACCCACCCGACAGGGAAGATGGGGACTCAGTACTGACCCTCCGATGGTGCGGCGCTCCCTCAGTACTGACCCTCCGACAGTGCGGCTCTCCCTCAGTACTGACCCTCCGACAGCGCGGCACTCCCTCAGTACTGACCCTCCGACAGTGCGGCTCTCCCTCAGTACTGACCCTCCGACAGCGCGGCACTCCCTCAGTACTGACCCTCCGACAGTGCGGCGCTCCCTCATTACTGACCCTCCGACAGTGCGGCACTCCCTCAGTAATGACCCTCCGACAGTGCGGCACTCCCTCAGTACTGACCCTCCGACAGTGCGGCGCTCCCTCAGTACTGACCCTCCGACAGTGCGGCGCTCCCTCAGTACTGACCCTCCGACAGTGCGGCGCTCCCTCAGTACTGACCCTCCGACAGTGCGGCTCTCCCTCAGTACTGACCCTCCGACAGCGCGGCACTCCCTCAGTACTGACCCTCCGACAGTGCGGCTCTCCCTCAGTACTGACCCTCCGACAGCGCGGCACTCCCTCAGTACTGACCCTCCGACATTGCCACACTCCCTCAGTACTGACCCTCCGACAGTGCGGCGCTCCCTCAGTACTGACCCTCCGACAGTGCGGCGCTCCCTCAGTACTGACCCTCCGACAGTGCGGCGCTCCCTCAGTACTGACCCTCCGACAGTGCGGCGCTCCCTCAGTACTGACCCTCCGACAGTGCGGCGCTCCCTCAGTACTGACCCTCCGACAGTGCGGCACTCCCTCAGCACTGACCCTCCGACAGTGCGGCGCTCCCTCAGTACTGACCCTCCGACATTGCCACACTCCCTCAGTACTGACCCTCCGACAGTGCGGCGCTCCCTCAGCACTGACCCTCCGACAGTGCGGCGCTCCCTCAGTACTGACCCTCCGACAGTGCGGCGCTCCCTCAGTACTGACCCTCCAACAGTGCGGCACTCCCTCAGTACTGACCCTTCAACTGGTCAGCACTCCTGGTGTGTTGGCATGGATTATGTACTCAAGTCTCTGGTGGGGGGGGGTCTTGAACCCTTGACCTTTGGACTCAGGTGCGAGAGGCGTGGGTGTGTGAGCCACTCAGACACTGTTGACCCTGGGGCTGAAGGTGATGGAATTAAACTTGCCCGTTCCAGAATCCCGGTGAGCAATCATTTAAAAAAAAACGCTTCGGACCCCTCACCCCGCGGATTAGCATTCTCAAGTCTGAAAACCCACTCTCACCCTCCTCTGCACTGTCCGTGTCTCTCGCAGCCATTTCGGAAGCACTGGAGAAAGTGGCAAAGGAATTTGAGTTCAATATTTCGATCGAGCACCACTTGCATGTCCATGCCAATCAGTCCAAGAGCTTTTCGCACGTGGCACTGGACATCATGGAGGAGATCAGGCAACGCGTGGGAGGAATCTATGAGGGAATCGGGCTCTTTGGCTATAGCTCCACCCTGATGATGCTCTACCTGTACATCCAGTGAGTGCGAATTGTAGGATGTATTGGCTGTGGTGAGGTTACAGCACAGGTTCAGCAGAATGATGACCAAGAATGTAGAGCAGAGAAAGGCTCTCTGCTCACTTCTGCAGTTGACACGTTGTTTTAATTCATTCACGGGATGTGGGCGTCGCTGGCTGGGCCCAGCATTTATTGCCCATCCCTAAACCCCCTTGAGAAGGTGGTGGGTGAGCTGCCTTCTTGAGCCGCTGCAGTCCCTGTGGTGCAGGTACACCCACTGTGCTGTTAGGGAGGGAGTTCCAGGATTTGGACCCAGCGACTGTGAAGGAACGGCCGATATATTTCCCAAGTCAGGATGGTGAGGGGCTCAGAGGGGAACTTCCAGGTGGTGGTGTCCCCCATGTGTCTGCTGCCCTTGTCCTTCTAGATGGTAGTGGTCGTGGGTTTGGAAGGTGCTGACTAAGGAGCTTTGCTGTACCCGCCCTGGGAGTGTTTGATGGGGACAGTGTAGAGGGAGCTTTACTCTGTATCTAACCCCGTGCTGTACCTGTCCTGGGAGTGTTTGATGGGGACAGCGTAGAGGGAGGTTTACTCTGTATCTAACCCCGTGCTGTACCTGTCCTGGGAGTGTTTGATGGTGACAGTGTAGAGGGAGCTTTACTCTATATCTAACCCCGTGCTGTACCTGTCCTGGGAGTGTTTGATGGGGACAGTGTAGAGGGAGCTTTACTCTGTATCTAACCCTGTGCTGTACCTGTCCTGGGAGTGTTTGATGGGGACAGTGTAGAGGGAGCTTTACTCTGTATCTAACCCCGTGCTGTACCTGCCCTGGGAGTGTTTGATGGGGACAGTGTAGAGGGAGCTTTACTCTGTATCTAACCCCGTGCAGTACCTGTCCTGGGAGTGTTTGATGGGGACAGTGTAGAGGGAGCTTTACTCTGTATCTAACCCCGTGCTGTCCCTGTCCTGGGAGTGTTTGATGGAGACAGTATAGAGGGAGCTTTACTCTGTATCTAACCCTTGCTGTACTTGTCCTGGGAGTGTTTGATGGGGACAGTGTAGAGGGAGCTTTACTCTGTATCTAACCCTGTGCTGTACCTGTCCTGGGAGTGTTTGATGGGGACAGTGTAGAGGGAGCTTTACTCTGTATCTAACCCCGTGCTGTACCTGCCCTGGGAGTGTTTGATGGGGACAGTGTAGAGGGAGCTTTACTCTGTATCTAACCCCGTGCAGTACCTGTCCTGGGAGTGTTTGATGGGGACAGTGTAGAGGGAGCTTTACTCTGTATCTAACCCCGTGCTGTCCCTGTCCTGGGAGTGTTTGATGGAGACAGTATAGAGGGAGCTTTACTCTGTATCTAACCCTTGCTGTACTTGTCCTGGGAGTGTTTGATGGGGACAGTGTAGAGGGAGCTTTACTCTGTATCTAACCCTGTGCTGTACCTGTCCTGGGAGTGTTTGATGGGGACGGTGTAGAGGGAGCTTTACTCTGTATCTAACCCCGTGCTGTACCTGTCCTGGGAGTGTTTGATGGGGACAGTGTAGAGGGAGCTTTACTCTGTATCTAACCCCGTGCTGTACCTGTCCTGGGAGTGTTTGATGGGGACAGTGTAGAGGGAGCTTTACACTGTATCTATCCCGTGCTGTACGTGCCCTGGGAGTGTTTGATGGGGACAGTGTGGAGGGAGCTTTACTCTGTATCTAACCCCGTGCTGTACGTGCCCTGGGAGTGTTTGATGGGCGCTGTGGAAGTCTGAGTTTGAAGCCTCTCTAACCTCACTGATTTCGATCTCTCAGAGCTTTGCTGTATCGTAAAAACTACCTGTTCCGAGATGATTATGACAACTGTTACATCACCAACCAGTTCCTGGAAATCGATGTGATGAGAGCCAAATCCGGACGGAGCACCATCCTGCCGCTGAGATTCCGTGAGGCTTGCAAATACATCCGTCCCTGTGAGTCCCACCACATGTATCAGCCCAGCCGTCAGTGTGAATCTCCGTGACAAGCAGAGCTGGTTAAATGGGGATTCCCACACACAAGGCAGTCAGCAGGCTCTCACTGGCGTTTAATCCGACATTCTCACTCCCTTCCCAAATCCCTTTATCCCACTCGGCCCTCCTACCTGCCAAAGCCTCATCTCAACCCATTCTGAACCGTTGACACTACCCCCTCCTCCATTCAGCACCCGCGCCACTCTCCGCTTGACTAAGCTTGCTCCCCTCCCCTGCCACTTGCCTAGTGGGCTGGATTCCAGGTCTCTCTCCGCTGTCCCCCAACTACCCCCACCCTGTGCCGGGCATATTTTCAGCGTGCCGGGGTAGGGTGCATGTAAAATAGTTCGGGTGGCCAACCCACTCCCTACCCGCCCACCCCAGGGCCCAGTTCTCCACGATGCTTTGGGTGGGTAAGTTGCCCACCAAATGCCGGATGCCCGTAGTCCTATTGAGGCCTATAGTTGCCCAATTCAGGTGCATGTCAGGGCCTCAACCCACCTGCTGGTCAATTGCAAGTGGGCAAAAGTGTCTGGCCTACTTTTTAAACGATGTTATTGACAAGGCAGGATGGAACAGGGTGGCACATCATTCGGGGGGTACCCTGTGGGCAACTGAGACCCCCCCCTGTCTTTTCTCCCTCCCTGTTTGGCCTACCAAAGCTTTGCTACCTTCCCCCATCTCCCTGAGCTTTCCAATCCCTTCCCTCATGAAACCTCTCCACCTCTCTCTCTCTCTCCTTCTTTAAAACCGACCTCTGTGACCGAGCTTTTGGCCGCCCGTCCCTGATATCTCCCCATGTGGCTCGGGGACCGACTCTGTTCGATAACTCTCCTGTGAAGTTCGAGACTTCAGATGTCAGGCCATGTTAAATGTGCTATCCCGGTACAAGCTGGTGTTTTATCAGGGCACGTCCTGGAGGGTGAGGAGCTGGGAGCTGGCGAGGAGCCGAGAGGTTTGGGGGTCGGAGGACAGAAATCGCTGGAAGCTAGTGGACAGATGCCAACTTCTTCTGGAAAATGCTAATGGAATGTCAGCCTTCGTCTCGAGGGGGCTGGAATACAAAGGGGGGGGTGGGAGTGATGTTACCGCTGTACAGAGCTCGAGTTCGATCCCATCGGGAGTAACCGGGTTCAGTTCTGGGTACCCGCGCCTCAGGAAAGATATACTGACCCTCGGAGTGTGGGGTCAGTGCAGATTCACCAGAACGACCCCGGGGCTGAAAGGGTTAAATCCCGAGGACAGTTTCACACAGACTCAGCCTGTATCCCCCTCGAGTGTGGAAGATTAAGGGGCGATGGAATCGAGGGGTTTAAGACGATTAAAGGATTCGATGGGGTCGATGGAGAGAAACTGTTTCTTCTGGTGGGAGTGGGGGGAGTCCAGAACAAGGGGGCAGAAGCTTAAAATCGGAGCCAGGCCCGTTCAGGGGGGATGTCAGGAAGCACATCACACACACACACAGGGGAGCGGGAATCTGGAACTCTCTCCCCCCCCCCTATAAGCTGTGGTGTTATGGGAGGTCAATTGATAATGTCAGAAGAGAAGCAGATAGATTTCTGTTGGGTCAGGGGATTAAGGGTGACAGAACCAAGGTGGGTAGATGGAGTTAAAATAAAGATTAACAGTGATCTGACTGAATAGATGGAGTGGGTTGGAGGGGCTGAGTGGCATCTTCCTGTACTCTGACCTCTCCCATGGATCTCTCAATCCCGCAATACATTTCCGTGGAGAATTTGCTGTATTTTTGTCCACTTTGCTCAGGATGCAGGATTGTATTCCAATACACTCAGCTTCTATTATCCTTCCTTTTACTTCACAAATAATTCCCAATTATTTATCATAACATCTCTCATTCTCACTTCTAATTAATATGAAGTTTATCTCCTCCAAAATGTGTCCTCTTCTGTAAACACTGATGTGCAGCACTTGCTAAATGTAACCACCCATTTCCATTGGGTTTGTTCTAAGTCACCGTCCTCTCCTCTCAGGGCTCCCATCTCAAATCTTCTTTAGTGAAGGATTGAGACCTCGCACTGTTTGTTTTCATGAAATCTAAATTGATATGCTCATCACTGTTTCTAAATTCTTTAAAACTGAGCAAAGACCTTTCAAATGGCCGACACCGTGTATATCTGTGGCCCCGGGTCAAAAGAAGCCACTTGGCACTTTTGGAAAAACCCACACCTCATTATCTCTGAAGACCCACTAATGACCCTCTGTGGACTGTACATCCCAACTTCAAAGAGAGCTGAACAAAGGCCATCTGCATTTGATAACCCAGGCTGCCCAGAAGGAGATGGATCACCTGCTAAGATGAAGGACCCGCAACCTTCCTTTCAATTCCTAATGGCTGAGACATTTAACAGTTATTGGAATCCAGATGATGGATATGCATCCTTTATCAAAGATGGAGGAGAGCTGGGAGTCATGTAACATGGGCCTCTGGCTTGTGGAACAAGGAATATTGCCTTGCTGAACTGAAAAGCTCAGTCTGCTGTTTAACATTTGAGTGGCAGCCTCACAGATAAGGAGTTCTGCCCAGGTTGGACACCTGGCTCCACCTACACTGCTTCTGCTGGAGGTCTGTACCATTGCTTACAAGGCTGATTCATCTCTCTGTGCCTATCTCATCGTATGAAGTCAACACCACTGGAGAAGTGAATTCTACAGCATCGGTTTTTAACCCACTGATCTCAGTGAAGGAATAACTCATTGTACTTTGGTTCTGTCAAATCTCTCCTTAGCTCCCACCTTTCCCTGACCTTCTATTTTGCTCCATCTGCTCTACCCCACTAAACAGGATAAAATCCATCATGTTTCTATCTCTCCTCAGCTCTAGTCATACGGACTCGAAACGTGAACTCTGTTTCGCTCTCCACAGATGCTGCCAGACCTGCTGACTTTCTCCAGCATTTTCTGTTTTTATTGCATCAAAACACTCAAGTCTGTTGAGAACCAGCCCAACCACAGTCCCTGTGTTTGAACAGCTGAATCCATAGGTGGAGAGAGAGGATCTGAGCTGGACCAGAGCCACTCATCCCTGTGATCAATGGACCTGGCACTCACAGAGTAAGATGCTCTGCAGATAGCCCCAAGCATCTTGACCATTACTCACCCCTTGAGTGCTAACCACCCAGTACAACCCCCAGAACCTTTGGAGGTCACTCAATCAGGAGTTGGACAGACTGAGCCCTGAAACGAATGGCTTTGCTTAGGCCTGATCCCCAACACATGAAAGTTCAGAACTCCAAGCCCAACGAGACTTCCAATAAAGACAGATTTGACCCTTCCCAGGTCACCCAATCGTTGCACATTCCCGGACCAGATATCGTCCTTGCTGATGCACTAACCCTGATTTAAACCTCTGGAAGAAAATGCAGCCGGGCACTGCCATTGGCGGTGTGTCTGACACACAGTGTGAATGAGATAGTGAACGTAAACTTCTTTATTTCCATGAGACTACAATTCAATTTTTGCTCTCAGGCCAGGTCCGGCTGTGAGAAATTAAGACCTCACACTGTATATTTTTATGAATTGTAAATGGATATCTCATCGATATTTCTAAAATTTTAAAAACTGAGCAAAGACCTCTAAAATGGCTGAAGCTGTGTCCACCTGTGACCCCGGAACAAAACAAGCCACTTGGCAGTTTTGGGAAATTCTACACCTCGTTATCTCTGAGGAGCCACTAATGCCCCCCAACCCACCCAACCCCATGGACTGTATAGCCCAACTTCATAGAGAGCTGTACAAAGGCCACTTGCATTTAATAACCCAGGCTGGCCAGAAGGAGATGGATAGTCTGCCAAGACGAAGACAACACAACCTTCCTTTCAATTCCTAGTGGCTGAGACATTTAATAGTTGTTGGAACCCCGATGATGGATACGCATCCTTTGTCAAAGATGGCGGAGATGTGGGAGTCATGGGCCTCTGGCTTGTGGAACAAGGAATATTGCCCTGCTGAACTGAAAAGCTCAGTCTGCTGTTGAACATCCAACTAGCAGCCTCACAGGCAAGGAGATCTGCCCAGGTAGGATACCTGGCCCCATCTACACTGCTTCTGCTGGAAGTCTGTATCATGGCCTACAAGGCTGATTCATCTCTGCTTCCCTATCTCATTGTGTGAAGTCAGCACCATGGGAAAAGTGAATTCTACAGCATCGGCTTTCAACCCACTGAGCTCCATGAAGGGATAACTCATTGGACTTTGATTCTGGAGCCAAGTGAACCAATATTTATTTTCTTTGTGGTCTCTGTATTGTAAACCTTAGAATCATAGAATAGTTACTGTGCAGAAAGAGGCCATTCAGCCCATCCTATCTGCGCTGGCCAAAAAGAGAAAAAAGAAACTAGCTGCTCATTTTAATCCCACTCTCCAGCCCCTGGTCCATAGCCTTGCAGGCTACAGCACTTCAGATGCAGATCCAGGTACCGTTTAAATGAGTTGAGCATTGCAGCCTCACCAACCAACTTAGGCAGTGAAGTCCAAATGCCCACCACCCTCTGGGTGAAAAAGGTTCTCCTCATGTCCCCTCTAATCCTTTTACCAATTCCCTTAAATCCTTGCCCCTTGGTAACTAACCCCTCAGCCAGGAGAAACAGGTCTTTCCTGTCTACCCTATCTAGGCCCCTCATAATTTTGTACACCTCAGTTAAGTCACCCCTCAGCCTCCTCTGTTCTAAGGAAAACAACCCCAGCCTATCCAATCCCTCCTCATAGCTGCAATTTTCAAGCCCTGGCAACATTCTTGTAAATCTCCTCTGTACCCTCACCAGGGCAATGATGTCCTTCCTGTAATGTGGTGACCAGAACTGGACACAAAATTCCAGCTGTGTCCTAACCAGCGTTTTATACAGTTCCAACATTACATCCCTGTTTTTATATTCAATACCTTGTCCAATAAAGGAAAGCATTCCATATGCTTTCTTGACCACCTTGTCCACCTGTCCTGCTGCCTTTAGGGACCTGTGGACATGCTTTCCAAGGTCACTCACTTCCTCAACCCCTCTCAATAACTTCCCATTTATTGAGTATTCCCTTGCTTTGTTTGCCCTCCCCAAATGCATCACCTCGCACTTTTCCCGATTGAATTCCAGCTGCCACTTCTCCGCCCATCCAGCCAAACCATTGATATCATTCTGGAGTCAACAGCTCCTCTTCATTGTCAACTACGCAACCAATTTTTGTGTTATCTGCAAATTTACCCATCATGCCTCGGATATTTAAGTCTAAATCATTAACATATACAACAACCAGCAAGGGCCCCAACACTGAGCCCTGTGGAACACCACTGGAAACCCCTTTCCATTCGCAAACACATCCATCCATCATTACCCTTTGTTTCCTGTCACTGAGCCAATTTTGGATCCACCTTCCCCTGTATCCCACGGGATCCCACTTTCCTGACCAGCCTGCCATGTGGGACCTTGTCAAATGCCTTACTGAAATCCATGTAGACAACATCCACTACACTACCCTCATCGACCCTCCTCGTTACTGCCTCAAAAAATTCTATTAAGTTAGTAAGGCCCGATCTCCTCCTAACAAAAATGCTGGATATCCCTGATCAGTCCATGCCTTTCTAAGTGACAGTTGATCCTGTCTCTCACAATTGATTCCAATAATTTCCCCACCACTGAAGTCAGACTGACCAGCCTATCATTTGCTGGCCTATCCCTCACACCCTTTTTAAATATTGGTACAATGTTCACAGACCCCCCCAGTCCTCTGGGGATCGAGTGAGGATTGGAAAATGATTCCCAGAGCATCCGCTATTCCCTCGCTGGCTTCCTTTAACAGCCTGGGATACAATCCATCCGGCCCTGGTGATTTATCCACCTTCAAGAATGCCAGTCCCTCCAGAACTTCCTCTCTCGCTCTGCTTATTGTATCTCATATTCCACACCCCTCGTATTTAACTAAAATGTCTGCATCATCCCTCTCCTTAGTGAAGACGGAGACAAAGTACTCATTGAGAATCCTGCCCCCATCTCCTGCATTAACACACAAGTTACCATGTCCGTCTCTGATAGGCCCTTTCCTTAGGCCCTTTCTCTTACCCTTAATGTACAGGTACATCTTTGCGTTTTTTTGATTTTTACGTACCAATAGTTTTTTTCTGTATCCTCTCTTTGCTTTCCTAATTTATTTATTTTTTGACTTTTCCCCTGTACTGTCCATTCTTCTCCGAGCTGTCTACAATATTAAGCTCTTTGTGACTCTCATAAACTTTCTTTCCCCGCTTTATCTTGCCCTGTTTGCTCCTGGATAACCAGAGGGCTCGAGATTTAGCAGCCCCACCCTGTTTCTTTGTGGGGGCATGTTGACACTGTGCCTGTACAGTTTCGCTTTGGAATGCCTCCCCCTGATCTGACGCAGTTTTCTAATCGCTGTAACCCAGTCCATTCCCACCAGCTCACCTCTCAGCTTTGTCACATTCGCCTTCCCCCAATTTAGAACGTTTACTCCTGCTCTGTCTTTGTCCTTTTCCATAATGATGCTAAATCTAACTGTTATTACGGTCACTGTGTCCAAAATGGACCCCCACTGCTACTTCATCCACTTGCCCAGCTTCCTTTGCTCAGACTAAATCTGGAATTGCGCCTCCTCTCGATGGGCTTGTTATGTGTTGGCTGATAAAGTTCTCTTGAATACAGTTCAAGAATTTTGTGCCCCTCACACTGTTCCTGTCCCAATTGATATTCGGGTAGCTGAAGCCCCCAATGATTACTGCCCTACTGTTATTCCACTCAGAAATCTGCCTACATACCTGCCCTTTAAACTCCCTTCCACTATTTGGGGGTCTATAGTGCACCCCTAGCAGTGTGGCTGCCCCTTTATTATTTCTGAGCTCAGCCCCTTTGGCCTCATTTGATGCTTCATTTAGTATCTCAACTCTCCTCACAGCTGTAATTGTTTCTTTAACCAATAATGGTACCTACACCCCCACCATTTTTTATCCCGCTCCCTATCCTGCCTGAAAACTCCATCTCCAGGGATGTTGAGCTGCTATTTTTGCCCCTCCTTAAGCCAAGTTTCCGTTATATCGATGATATTGTGCTGACCCTGTGTCTATCTGTGCCCTCAGCCCATTGGCTTTATTTACCATACTCATTGCATTTATATATACACCTTTTAACACTGCCAAATTCCTGTGCTGCACACTTTTTAACCTGGGCTGCTTCTGTCTTTCAGAATCACTCACTAATTCTCCATCTGCTCTGAATTTGCCTCCAGGTTCCCATCCCCCTCCCAATCTAGTTTAAACTCCCCCCAACCGCACTAGCTAACCTTCCGGTGGGGATATTCACCCCAGTCCTGTTCGGGTGTAGACCGTCCGGTGTGTACAGATCCCACCCTCCCCAGAACCGGTCCCAATGCCCCAGAAATCTGATACCCCCCCCACTCCTACACCAGCTTCCCAGCCACCTGTTCGATCGCTCAATTCTCCTGTTTCTATACTGACTTGCACGTGGGACTAGGAGTCATCCTAATGTTGCTGCTTTACAGGTCCTGATTTTCAATCTCCTTCCCCTGTCCCTGAAATCCACTTTCAGGACCTCATCCCCTTTCCTACCTGAATCATTGGTACCAACGTGGACCCACTGTCTCTGGCTGATCACCTCCCCCCAGGAGAATGTCCTGCAGCCGCTCTGTGACATCTATGACCCTGGCACCAGGGAGGCAGCATTGCATCCTGGAGTCATGTCTGTGGCCTGTCTGTTCCCCTAACTAACTAACCCCCTATCACTACTGCTCTTCCCCTCCTCTTTCTCCCCTTCTGTACAGCAAAGCTGCTTGTGGTGCCATAAACCTGGCTCTGACAGCATTGTACTGAGGAATCAAAATGGAAAACCAGTGAGTGGGACCCCAGGGGACTCCTGCACAACCTGCCTACTTCTCCTGGACTGCCTGGTGGTCACCCATTCCCATTCTACCTCCAGGATCCTAAGCTGTGGTGTGACCACCTCTCTGCACGAGCTACCACCCAGGATCTCACCCTTGCGGATGCGCCACAGGGACTACAGCTGTCGCTCGAGCTCTGAAACCTGGAGCTCAAGGTTGCAGCTGGTGACACTTTGTGCACATGTGGTCATCGGGGAGACTGGTAGCGTCCACAACTTCCCACATATTACAAGATGCACATTCCACATGACCGAGCTGCCCTGCCATGGCTTCAATTTACTTCCCTTACGTTAACTTTATTTTACTTTGGTTTACTTATGAAACTTTATTTTACTTGGCTTCCACTTAATTTGATTTCCCTATTGCTTGTGGTTAATACTTAAATGTTAGTAGCCTTTTCTTTTAACAATAATGTGTTTTTCTAATTCTCAACTACTTAATGACACCCCCAAACAGTAGTTTCTCACAAACCAATGAACACATATTTCTCCTGTGATATTAGGGTCCTTCTCTCGCTCTCTCCTCTAGGTGCTGCTGACTGCCTGTCCCAGGGTCCTCCTCTTGCTCTCTCCTCTAGGTGCTGCTGACTGCCTGTCCCAGGATCCTCCTCTCGCTCTCTCCTCTAGGTGCTGCTGACTGCCTGTCCCAGGGTCCTCCTCTCACTCTCCCCTCTAGGTACTGCTGACTGCCTGTCCCAGGATCCTCCTCTCACACTCTCCTCTAGGTGCTGCTGACTGCCTGTCCAGGGATCCTCCTCTCACTCTCTCCTCTAGATGCTGCTGACTGCCTGTCCCAGGGTCCTCCTCTTGCTCTCTCCTCTAGGTGCTGCTGACTGCCTGTCCCAGGGTCCTCCTCTCGCTCTCTCTTCTAGGTGCTGCTGACTGCCTGTCCCAGGGTCCTCCTCTCACTCTCCCCTCTAGGTGCTGCTGACTGCCTGTCCCAGGGTATCCTCTTGCTCTCTCCTCTAGGTGCTGCTGACTGCCTGTCCTGGGGTCCTCCTCTCACACTCTCCTCTAGATGCTGCTGATTTCCTGTCCCAGGGTCCTCCTCTCACACTCTCCTCTAGGTGCTGCTGACTGCCTGTCCCCGGGTCCTCCTCTCGCTCCCTCCTCTAGGTGCTGCTGACTGCCTGTCCCTGGGTCCTCCTCTCGCTCTCTCCTCTAGGTGCTGCTGACTGCCTGTCCTAGGGTCCTCCTCTCACACTCTCCTCTAGGTGCTGCTGACTGCCTGTCCCAGGGTCCTCCTCTCACACTCTCCTCTAGGTGCTGCTGACTGCCTGTCCAGGGATCCTCCTCTCACTCTCTCCTCTAGGTGCTGCTGACTGCCTGTCCAGGGATCCTCCTCTCACTCTCTCCTCTAGGTGCTGCTGACTGCCTGTCCTGGGATCCTCCTCTCACACTCTCCTCTAGGTGCTGCTGACTGCCTGTCCAGGGATCCTCCTCTCACTCTCTCCTCTAGGTGCTGCTGACTGCCTGTCCAGGGATCCTCCTCTCACTCCCTCCTCTAGGTGCTGCTGACTGCCTGTCCTGGGATCCTCCTCTCACTCTCTCCTCTAGGTGCTGCTGACTGCCTGTCCTGGGGCCCTCCTCTCACTCTCTCCTTTTCTCTATACTCTCTGAGTGTAGAGGACACATCGTGACCCTTGTTTTGTGTGTTCCAAGTGTGCAATTGACTAACACCTAAAGGAAAATTGGGTCACATCAAAACTGAGCATCAGGGAATACACCACTGCATTTAAAGGGGGAAGAAAATCAAAAAAGACATTTATGGTAACGGATGGTTGGCGAGGGGAGACCTGCCGGAGGGTCAGTGCTGATGGAGTGCAGCACTGTTGGAGGGTCAGTACTGAGGGAGCGCCGCACTGTCGGAGAGTCAGTACTGAGGGAGCGCCGCACTGTCGGAGAGTCAGTACTGAGGGAGCGCC
>NW_027599534.1:0-25011 GCF_964194155.1 Cetorhinus maximus
AAATCTCCACCGCTCACTGTGTCCATTTGAAACTGAAATCTCCACCACTCTCTGTGTCCTTTTTAAACTGTATTCTCCACCGCTCTCTGTGTCCTTTATAAATTCAATTCTCCACCCCTCTCTGTTCCCTATTTAAACTGAAATCTCCACCGCTCACTGTGCCCATTTTCAACTGAAATCTCCACCATTTTCTGTGCCCTTTTTAAACTGAAATCTCCACCACTCTCTGTGCCCATTTTCAACTGAAATCTCCACCCCTTTCTGTGACCTTCTTAAACTGAAATCTCCTCCACTCTTTGTGCCCATTTTAAACTGAAATCTCCACTGAGTTCTGTGCCCTTTTTAAACTGAAATTCCATCATTCTCTATGCCCTTTTTAAATTCAAATCTCCATCGCTCTCTGTGCCCTTTTGAAACTGAAATCTCCACCCCTCTCTGTGCACATTTTAATCTGAAATCGCCACAGCTCTCTGTGCCCATTTTAAACTGAAATCTCCACCCCTCTCTGTGCCCTTTTTAAAGTAAAATCTCCACCGCTCTCTGTGCCCTTTTTAATGTACCTTCTCCACTGCTCTCTGTGCCCTTTTTAAACTGAAATCTCCACCGCTCACTGTGTCCATTTGAAACTGAAATCTCCACCACTCTCTGTGTCCTTTTTAACCTGTATTCTCCACCGCTCTCTGTGTCCTTTATAAATTCAATTCTCCACCCCTCTCTGTTCCCTATTTAAACTGAAATCTCCACCGCTCACTGTGCCCATTTTCAACTGAAATCTCCACCATTTTCTGTGCCCATTTTAAACTGAAATCTCCACCACTCTCTGTGCCCATTTTCAACTGAAATCTCCACCCCTCTCTGTTCCCTTTTTAAACTGAAATCTCCACCACACTCTGTGCCCATTTTAAACTGAAATCTCCACCACTCTCTGTGCCCATTTTCAACTGAAATCTCCACCCCTTTCTGTGCCCTTTTTAAACTGTAATCTCCACCGCTCTCTGTGCCTTTTTAAATCAAATCTCCACTGCTCTCTGTGCCCTTTTTAAACTGAAATCTCCACCGTTCTCTGTGCACTTTTTAAATCAAATCTCCACTGCTCTCTGTGCCCTTTTTAAACTGAAATCTCCACCGCTCTCTGTGTCCTATTTAAACTGAAATCTCCATCGCTCTCAGTGCCCTTTTCAAAAGGAAATCTCCACCGTTATCTTCACCCTTTTTAAACTTAAGTCTCTACAGCTCTCTATGCCCTTTTTAAAGTAAAATCTCCACCACTCATAGTTCCCTTTGCAAACTGAAATCTCCATCGCTCGCTGTGTCCTTTTCAAACTAAAATCTACAGTGTTCTCTGTGCCCTTTTTAAACTAAAACCTCCACGACTCTCTGTGCCCATTTTAAACTGAAATCTCCACCGCTCACTGTGTCCATTTTAAACTGAAATCTCCACCACTCTCTGTGTCCTTTTTAAACTGTAATCTCCACCGCTCTCTGTGTCCTTTTTAAACTGTAATCTCCACCGCTCTCTGTGCCTTTTTAAACTGAAATCTCCACCACACTCTGTGCCCATTTTCAACTGAAATCTCCACCGCTCTCTGTGCCCATTTTAAACTGAAATCTCCACCGCTCTCTGTGCCTTTTTAAATTCAAATCTCCACTGCTCTCTGTGCCCTTTTTAAACTGAAACCTCCACCGCTCACTGTGTCCATTTGAAACTGAAATCTCCACCACTCTCTGTGTCCTTTTTAAACTGTATTCTCCACCGCTCTCTGTGTCCTTTATAAATTCAAATCTCCACCCCTCTCTGTTCCCTATTTAAGCTGAAATCTCCACCGCTCACTGTGCCCATTTTCAACTGAAATCTCCACCATTTTCTGTGCCCATTTTAAACTGAAATCTCCACCATTTTCTGTGCCCTTTCCAAAATGAAATCTCCACCACTTTCTGTGCCCATTTTAAACTGAAATCTCTGCCACTCTCTGTGCCCTTTCCAAAATGAAATCTCCACCGCTCTCTGTACCCTTTTTAAACTGAAATCTCAACCGCTCTGTGTCCAGTTTAAACTGAAATTCCATCGTTCTCTGTGCCCTTTTTAATTCAAATCTCCATCGATCTCTGTCCCCTTTTGAAACTGAAATCTCCACTGCTTTTTGTGCCCTTTTGAAACTGAAATCTCCACCGCTCTCTGTGCCCATTTTAAACTGAAATCTCCACAGCTCTCTGTGCCCTTTTTAAACTAAAATATCCACCCCTCTCTGTGCCCTTTTTAAAGTAAAATCTCCACCGCTCTTTGTGCCCTTTTTAAACTGAAATCTGAACCGCTCTCCGTGCACTTTTCAAACTCAAATCTCCACTGCTCTCTGTGTTTATATTAAACTGAAATCTCTGCCAATCTCTTTGCCCATTTTAAACTGAAATCTCAACTGCTCTGTGTCCAGTTTAAACTAAAATATCCACCGCTCTCTGTGCCCTTTTTAAATTCAAACCTCCATCACTCATAGTTCCCTTTGCAAACTGAAATCTCCACCGCTCACTGTGTCCTTTTTAAACTAAAATCTACAGTGTTCTCTGTGCCCATTTTAAACTGAAATCTCTACCGCTCACTGTGTCCATTTTAAACTGAAATCTCCACCGATCTCTGTGCCCATTTTAAACCGAAATCTCCACCGCTCTCTGTGCACATTTTCAAATGAAATCTCCACCATTTTCTGTGCCCTTTTAAAACTGAAATCTCCACCACTCTCTGTGCCCATTTTCAACTGAAATCTCCACCCCTTTCTGTGCCCTTTTTAAACTGAAATCTCCTCCACTCTTTGTGCCCATTTTAAACTGAAATCTCCACTGATCTCTGTGCCCTTTTTAAACTGAAATTCCATCGTACTATGAGCCCTTTTTAAATTCAAATCTCCATCTCTCTCTGTGCCCTTTTGAAACTGAAATCTCCACAGCTCTCTGTGCACATTTTAAACTGAAATCTCCACCCCTCTCTGTGCCCTCTTTAAAGTAAAATCTCCACTGCTCTCTGTGCCCTTTTTAAACTGAAATCTCAACAGCTCTCTGTTCACTTCTTAAACAGAAATCTCCACGCTCTCTGTGCCCTTTTTAAAGTGAAATCTCCACCCCTCTCTGTGCACTTTTTAAAATGAAATCTCAACCGCTCTCTGTGAACTTTTCAAACTCAAATCTCCAGCGTTCTCTGTGCCCATTTTAAACTGAAATCTCTGCCACTCTCTGTGCCCTTTCCAAAATGAAATCTCCACCGCTCTCTGTACCCTTTTTAAATCAAATCTCCACTGCTCTCTGTGCCCTTTTTAAACTGAAATCTCCACTGCCCTCTGTGCCCTTTTTAAACTGAAATCTCCACCGCTATCTGTGCCCTTTTCAAAATGAAATCTCCACCGCTCTCTGTGTCCTTTTCAAAATGAAATCTCCACCGCTCTCTTCACCCTTTTTAAACTTAAGTCTCTACAGCTCTCTATGCCCTTTTTAAAGCAAAATCTCCACCACTCATTGTTCCCTTTGCAAACTGAAATCTCCACAGCTCGCTGTGTCCTTTTTAAACTAAAATCTACAGCGTTCTCTGTGCCCTTTTGAAACTAAAACCTCCAGCGTTCTCTGTGCCCATTTTAAACTGAAACTCCACCGCTCACTGTGTCCATTTTAAACTGAAATCTCCACCGCTCACTGTGTCCATTTGAAACTGAAATCTCCACCACTCTCTGTGTTCTTTTTAAACTGTATTCTCCACCGCTCTCTGTGCCTTTTTAAATTCAAATCTCCACCCCTCTCTGTTCCCTTTTTAAACTGAAATCTCCACCACACTCTGTGCCCATTTTCAACTGAAATCTCCACCGATCTCTGTGCCCATTTTAAACTGAAATCTCCACAGCTCTCTGTGCTTTTTTAAATTCAAATCTCCACCCCTCGCTGTTCCCTTTTTAAACTGAAATCTCCACCGCTCTCTGTCCCCTTTTTAAATTCAAATCTCCACTGCTCTCTGTGCCCTTTTTAAACTAAAATCTCCACCGTTCTCTGTGCCCTTTTTAAACTGAAATCTCCACCGCTCACTGTGTCCATTTGAAACTGAAATCTCCACCACTCTCTGTGTCCTTTTTAAACTGTATTCTCCACCGCTCTCTGTGTCCTTTATAAATTCAATTCTCCACCCCTCTCTGTTCCCTATTTAAACTGAAATCTCCACCGCTCACTGTGCCCATTTTCAACTGAAATCTCCACCATTTTCTGTGCCCTTTTTAAACTGAAATCTCCACCACTCTCTGTGCCCATTTTCAACTGAAATCTCCACCCCTTTCTGTGACCTTCTTAAACTGAAATCTCCTCCACTCTTTGTGCCCATTTTAAACTGAAATCTCCACTGAGTTCTGTGCCCTTTTTAAACTGAAATTCCATCATTCTCTATGCCCTTTTTAAATTCAAATCTCCATCGCTCTCTGTGCCCTTTTGAAACTGAAATCTCCACCCCTCTCTGTGCACATTTTAATCTGAAATCGCCACAGCTCTCTGTGCCCATTTTAAACTGAAATCTCCACCCCTCTCTGTGCCCTTTTTAAAGTAAAATCTCCACCGCTCTCTGTGCCCTTTTTAATGTACCTTCTCCACTGCTCTCTGTGCCCTTTTTAAACTGAAATCTCCACCGCTCACTGTGTCCATTTGAAACTGAAATCTCCACCACTCTCTGTGTCCTTTTTAACCTGTATTCTCCACCGCTCTCTGTGTCCTTTATAAATTCAATTCTCCACCCCTCTCTGTTCCCTATTTAAACTGAAATCTCCACCGCTCACTGTGCCCATTTTCAACTGAAATCTCCACCATTTTCTGTGCCCATTTTAAACTGAAATCTCCACCACTCTCTGTGCCCATTTTCAACTGAAATCTCCACCCCTCTCTGTTCCCTTTTTAAACTGAAATCTCCACCACACTCTGTGCCCATTTTAAACTGAAATCTCCACCACTCTCTGTGCCCATTTTCAACTGAAATCTCCACCCCTTTCTGTGCCCTTTTTAAACTGTAATCTCCACCGCTCTCTGTGCCTTTTTAAATCAAATCTCCACTGCTCTCTGTGCCCTTTTTAAACTGAAATCTCCACCGTTCTCTGTGCACTTTTTAAATCAAATCTCCACTGCTCTCTGTGCCCTTTTTAAACTGAAATCTCCACCGCTCTCTGTGTCCTATTTAAACTGAAATCTCCATCGCTCTCAGTGCCCTTTTCAAAAGGAAATCTCCACCGTTATCTTCACCCTTTTTAAACTTAAGTCTCTACAGCTCTCTATGCCCTTTTTAAAGTAAAATCTCCACCACTCATAGTTCCCTTTGCAAACTGAAATCTCCATCGCTCGCTGTGTCCTTTTCAAACTAAAATCTACAGTGTTCTCTGTGCCCTTTTTAAACTAAAACCTCCACGACTCTCTGTGCCCATTTTAAACTGAAATCTCCACCGCTCACTGTGTCCATTTTAAACTGAAATCTCCACCACTCTCTGTGTCCTTTTTAAACTGTAATCTCCACCGCTCTCTGTGTCCTTTTTAAACTGTAATCTCCACCGCTCTCTGTGCCTTTTTAAACTGAAATCTCCACCACACTCTGTGCCCATTTTCAACTGAAATCTCCACCGCTCTCTGTGCCCATTTTAAACTGAAATCTCCACCGCTCTCTGTGCCTTTTTAAATTCAAATCTCCACTGCTCTCTGTGCCCTTTTTAAACTGAAACCTCCACCGCTCACTGTGTCCATTTGAAACTGAAATCTCCACCACTCTCTGTGTCCTTTTTAAACTGTATTCTCCACCGCTCTCTGTGTCCTTTATAAATTCAAATCTCCACCCCTCTCTGTTCCCTATTTAAGCTGAAATCTCCACCGCTCACTGTGCCCATTTTCAACTGAAATCTCCACCATTTTCTGTGCCCATTTTAAACTGAAATCTCCACCATTTTCTGTGCCCTTTCCAAAATGAAATCTCCACCACTTTCTGTGCCCATTTTAAACTGAAATCTCTGCCACTCTCTGTGCCCTTTCCAAAATGAAATCTCCACCGCTCTCTGTACCCTTTTTAAACTGAAATCTCAACCGCTCTGTGTCCAGTTTAAACTGAAATTCCATCGTTCTCTGTGCCCTTTTTAATTCAAATCTCCATCGATCTCTGTCCCCTTTTGAAACTGAAATCTCCACTGCTTTTTGTGCCCTTTTGAAACTGAAATCTCCACCGCTCTCTGTGCCCATTTTAAACTGAAATCTCCACAGCTCTCTGTGCCCTTTTTAAACTAAAATATCCACCCCTCTCTGTGCCCTTTTTAAAGTAAAATCTCCACCGCTCTTTGTGCCCTTTTTAAACTGAAATCTGAACCGCTCTCCGTGCACTTTTCAAACTCAAATCTCCACTGCTCTCTGTGTTTATATTAAACTGAAATCTCTGCCAATCTCTTTGCCCATTTTAAACTGAAATCTCAACTGCTCTGTGTCCAGTTTAAACTAAAATATCCACCGCTCTCTGTGCCCTTTTTAAATTCAAACCTCCATCACTCATAGTTCCCTTTGCAAACTGAAATCTCCACCGCTCACTGTGTCCTTTTTAAACTAAAATCTACAGTGTTCTCTGTGCCCATTTTAAACTGAAATCTCTACCGCTCACTGTGTCCATTTTAAACTGAAATCTCCACCGATCTCTGTGCCCATTTTAAACCGAAATCTCCACCGCTCTCTGTGCACATTTTCAAATGAAATCTCCACCATTTTCTGTGCCCTTTTAAAACTGAAATCTCCACCACTCTCTGTGCCCATTTTCAACTGAAATCTCCACCCCTTTCTGTGCCCTTTTTAAACTGAAATCTCCTCCACTCTTTGTGCCCATTTTAAACTGAAATCTCCACTGATCTCTGTGCCCTTTTTAAACTGAAATTCCATCGTACTATGAGCCCTTTTTAAATTCAAATCTCCATCTCTCTCTGTGCCCTTTTGAAACTGAAATCTCCACAGCTCTCTGTGCACATTTTAAACTGAAATCTCCACCCCTCTCTGTGCCCTCTTTAAAGTAAAATCTCCACTGCTCTCTGTGCCCTTTTTAAACTGAAATCTCAACAGCTCTCTGTTCACTTCTTAAACAGAAATCTCCACGCTCTCTGTGCCCTTTTTAAAGTGAAATCTCCACCCCTCTCTGTGCACTTTTTAAAATGAAATCTCAACCGCTCTCTGTGAACTTTTCAAACTCAAATCTCCAGCGTTCTCTGTGCCCATTTTAAACTGAAATCTCTGCCACTCTCTGTGCCCTTTCCAAAATGAAATCTCCACCGCTCTCTGTACCCTTTTTAAATCAAATCTCCACTGCTCTCTGTGCCCTTTTTAAACTGAAATCTCCACTGCCCTCTGTGCCCTTTTTAAACTGAAATCTCCACCGCTATCTGTGCCCTTTTCAAAATGAAATCTCCACCGCTCTCTGTGTCCTTTTCAAAATGAAATCTCCACCGCTCTCTTCACCCTTTTTAAACTTAAGTCTCTACAGCTCTCTATGCCCTTTTTAAAGCAAAATCTCCACCACTCATTGTTCCCTTTGCAAACTGAAATCTCCACAGCTCGCTGTGTCCTTTTTAAACTAAAATCTACAGCGTTCTCTGTGCCCTTTTGAAACTAAAACCTCCAGCGTTCTCTGTGCCCATTTTAAACTGAAACTCCACCGCTCACTGTGTCCATTTTAAACTGAAATCTCCACCGCTCACTGTGTCCATTTGAAACTGAAATCTCCACCACTCTCTGTGTTCTTTTTAAACTGTATTCTCCACCGCTCTCTGTGCCTTTTTAAATTCAAATCTCCACCCCTCTCTGTTCCCTTTTTAAACTGAAATCTCCACCACACTCTGTGCCCATTTTCAACTGAAATCTCCACCGATCTCTGTGCCCATTTTAAACTGAAATCTCCACAGCTCTCTGTGCTTTTTTAAATTCAAATCTCCACCCCTCGCTGTTCCCTTTTTAAACTGAAATCTCCACCGCTCTCTGTCCCCTTTTTAAATTCAAATCTCCACTGCTCTCTGTGCCCTTTTTAAACTAAAATCTCCACCGTTCTCTGTGCCCTTTTTAAACTGAAATCTCCACCGCTCACTGTGTCCATTTGAAACTGAAATCTCCACCACTCTCTGTGTCCTTTTTAAACTGTATTCTCCACCGCTCTCTGTGTCCTTTATAAATTCAATTCTCCACCCCTCTCTGTTCCCTATTTAAACTGAAATCTCCACCGCTCACTGTGCCCATTTTCAACTGAAATCTCCACCATTTTCTGTGCCCTTTTTAAACTGAAATCTCCACCACTCTCTGTGCCCATTTTCAACTGAAATCTCCACCCCTTTCTGTGACCTTCTTAAACTGAAATCTCCTCCACTCTTTGTGCCCATTTTAAACTGAAATCTCCACTGAGTTCTGTGCCCTTTTTAAACTGAAATTCCATCATTCTCTATGCCCTTTTTAAATTCAAATCTCCATCGCTCTCTGTGCCCTTTTGAAACTGAAATCTCCACCCCTCTCTGTGCACATTTTAATCTGAAATCGCCACAGCTCTCTGTGCCCATTTTAAACTGAAATCTCCACCCCTCTCTGTGCCCTTTTTAAAGTAAAATCTCCACCGCTCTCTGTGCCCTTTTTAATGTACCTTCTCCACTGCTCTCTGTGCCCTTTTTAAACTGAAATCTCCACCGCTCACTGTGTCCATTTGAAACTGAAATCTCCACCACTCTCTGTGTCCTTTTTAACCTGTATTCTCCACCGCTCTCTGTGTCCTTTATAAATTCAATTCTCCACCCCTCTCTGTTCCCTATTTAAACTGAAATCTCCACCGCTCACTGTGCCCATTTTCAACTGAAATCTCCACCATTTTCTGTGCCCATTTTAAACTGAAATCTCCACCACTCTCTGTGCCCATTTTCAACTGAAATCTCCACCCCTCTCTGTTCCCTTTTTAAACTGAAATCTCCACCACACTCTGTGCCCATTTTAAACTGAAATCTCCACCACTCTCTGTGCCCATTTTCAACTGAAATCTCCACCCCTTTCTGTGCCCTTTTTAAACTGTAATCTCCACCGCTCTCTGTGCCTTTTTAAATCAAATCTCCACTGCTCTCTGTGCCCTTTTTAAACTGAAATCTCCACCGTTCTCTGTGCACTTTTTAAATCAAATCTCCACTGCTCTCTGTGCCCTTTTTAAACTGAAATCTCCACCGCTCTCTGTGTCCTATTTAAACTGAAATCTCCATCGCTCTCAGTGCCCTTTTCAAAAGGAAATCTCCACCGTTATCTTCACCCTTTTTAAACTTAAGTCTCTACAGCTCTCTATGCCCTTTTTAAAGTAAAATCTCCACCACTCATAGTTCCCTTTGCAAACTGAAATCTCCATCGCTCGCTGTGTCCTTTTCAAACTAAAATCTACAGTGTTCTCTGTGCCCTTTTTAAACTAAAACCTCCACGACTCTCTGTGCCCATTTTAAACTGAAATCTCCACCGCTCACTGTGTCCATTTTAAACTGAAATCTCCACCACTCTCTGTGTCCTTTTTAAACTGTAATCTCCACCGCTCTCTGTGTCCTTTTTAAACTGTAATCTCCACCGCTCTCTGTGCCTTTTTAAACTGAAATCTCCACCACACTCTGTGCCCATTTTCAACTGAAATCTCCACCGCTCTCTGTGCCCATTTTAAACTGAAATCTCCACCGCTCTCTGTGCCTTTTTAAATTCAAATCTCCACTGCTCTCTGTGCCCTTTTTAAACTGAAACCTCCACCGCTCACTGTGTCCATTTGAAACTGAAATCTCCACCACTCTCTGTGTCCTTTTTAAACTGTATTCTCCACCGCTCTCTGTGTCCTTTATAAATTCAAATCTCCACCCCTCTCTGTTCCCTATTTAAGCTGAAATCTCCACCGCTCACTGTGCCCATTTTCAACTGAAATCTCCACCATTTTCTGTGCCCATTTTAAACTGAAATCTCCACCATTTTCTGTGCCCTTTCCAAAATGAAATCTCCACCACTTTCTGTGCCCATTTTAAACTGAAATCTCTGCCACTCTCTGTGCCCTTTCCAAAATGAAATCTCCACCGCTCTCTGTACCCTTTTTAAACTGAAATCTCAACCGCTCTGTGTCCAGTTTAAACTGAAATTCCATCGTTCTCTGTGCCCTTTTTAATTCAAATCTCCATCGATCTCTGTCCCCTTTTGAAACTGAAATCTCCACTGCTTTTTGTGCCCTTTTGAAACTGAAATCTCCACCGCTCTCTGTGCCCATTTTAAACTGAAATCTCCACAGCTCTCTGTGCCCTTTTTAAACTAAAATATCCACCCCTCTCTGTGCCCTTTTTAAAGTAAAATCTCCACCGCTCTTTGTGCCCTTTTTAAACTGAAATCTGAACCGCTCTCCGTGCACTTTTCAAACTCAAATCTCCACTGCTCTCTGTGTTTATATTAAACTGAAATCTCTGCCAATCTCTTTGCCCATTTTAAACTGAAATCTCAACTGCTCTGTGTCCAGTTTAAACTAAAATATCCACCGCTCTCTGTGCCCTTTTTAAATTCAAACCTCCATCACTCATAGTTCCCTTTGCAAACTGAAATCTCCACCGCTCACTGTGTCCTTTTTAAACTAAAATCTACAGTGTTCTCTGTGCCCATTTTAAACTGAAATCTCTACCGCTCACTGTGTCCATTTTAAACTGAAATCTCCAACACTCTCTGTGTTCTTTTTAAACTGTAGTCTCCACCGCTCTCTGTGCCTTTTTAAATTCAAATCTCCACCCCTCTCTGTTCCCTTTTAAAACTGAAATCTCCACCACACTCTGTGCCCATTTTCAACTGAAATCTCCACCGATCTCTGTGCCCATTTTAAACTGAAATCTCCACCGCTCTCTGTGCTTTTTTAAATTCAAATCTCCACCCCTCGCTGTTCCCTTTTTAAACCGAAATCTCCACCGCTCTCTGTGCACATTTTCAAATGAAATCTCCACCATTTTCAGTGCCCTTTTAAAACTGAAATCTCCACCACTCTCTGTGCCCATTTTAATCTGAAATCTCCTCAGCTCTCTGTGCCCATTTTAAACTGAAATATCCACCGCTCACTGTGTCCTTTTTAAATTGAAATCTCCACCACTCTCTGTGTCCTTTTTAAACTGTAATCTCCACCGCTCTCTGTGTCCTTTTTAAAATCAAATCTCCACCCCTCTCTGTTCCCTTTTTAAACTGAAATCGCCACCGCTCTCGGTGCCCATTTTCAACTGAAATCTCCTCCACTCTTTGTGCCCATTTTAAACTGAAATCTCCACTGATCTCTGTGCCCTTTTTAAACTGAAATTCCATCGTTCTCTGTTCCCTTATTAAATTCAAATCTCCATCGTTCTGTGTGCCCTTTTCAAACTGAAATCTCCACCGCTCTCTGTGCCCATTTGAAACTGAAATCTCCACCGCTCTCTGTGCCCATTTGAAACTGAAATCTCCACCCTTCTCTGTGCCCTTTTTAAAGTAAAATCTCCACCGCTCTCTGTCCACTTTTAAAACTCAAATCTCCACTGCTCTCTGTGCCCTTTTTAAACTAAAATCTCCACCGTTCTCTGTGCACTTATTAAACTGAAATCTCCACCCCTCTCTGTGCCTTTTTAAATTCAAATCTCCACCCCTCTCTGTTCCCTTTTTAAACTGAAATTCCATCGTTCTCGGTGCCCTTTTTAATTCAAATCTCCATCGCTCTCTGTGCCCTTTTGAAACTGAAATCTCCACTACTTTCTGTGCCCTTTTTAAACTGTTATCTCCTCCACTCTTTGTGCCCATTTTAAACTGAAATCTCCACTGATCTCTGTGCCCTTTTTAAACTGAAATTCCATCGTTCTCTGTGCCCTTTTGCAATTCAAATCTCCATCCCTTACTATGCCATTTTGAAACTGAAATCTCCACTGCTTTCTGTGCCCTTTTCAAACTGAAATTTCCACCACTCTCTGTGCCCATTTTAAATGAAATCTCAACTGCTCTCTGTTCCCATTTTAAACTGAAATCTCCACCCCTCTCTGTGCCCTTTTTAAAGTAAAATCTCCACCGCTCGCTGTGTCCTTTTTAAACTAAAATCTACAGCGTTCTCTGTGCCCTTTTGAAACTAAAACCTCCACCACTCTCTGTGCCCATTTTAAACTGAAACTCCACCGCTCACTGTGTCCATTTTAAACTGAAATCTCCACCCCTCTCTGTTCCCTTTTTAAACTGAAATCTCCACTGCTCACTGTGTCAATTTTAAACTGAAATCTCCACCACTCTCTGTGTCCTTTTCACAACTGTAATCTCCACCGCTCTCTGTGCCTTTTAAAATTCAAATCTCCACCCCTCTCTGTTCCCTGTTTAAACTGAAATTCCATCGCTCTCTGTGCCCTTTTTAAAGTAAAATCTCCACCGCTCTCTGTGCCCTTTTTAATGTAAAATCTCCACCGCTCTCTGTGCCCTTTTTAAACTGAAATCTCAACCGCTCTCTGTGCACTTTTCAAACTCAAATCTCCAGCGCTCTCTGTGCCCATTTTAAACTGAAATCTCTGCCACTCTCTGTGCCTTTTCCAAAATGAAATCTCCATCGCTCTCTGTACCCTTTTTAAACTGAAATCTCATTCGCTCTGTGTCCTGTTTAAACTGAAATCTCCACCGCTCTCTGTCCCCTTTTTAAATTCAAATCTCCACTGCTCTCTGTGCCCTTTTTAAACTAAAATCTCTACCGTTCTCTGTGCCCTTTTTAAACTGAAATCTCCACCGCTCACTGTGTCCATTTGAAACTGAAATCTCCACCACTCTCTGATTCCTTTTTAAACTGTATTCTCCACCGCTCTCTGTGTCCTTTATAAATTCAATTCTCCACCCCTCTCTGTTCCCTATTTAAACTGAAATCTCCACCGCTCACTGTGCCCATTTTCAACTGAAATCTCCACCATTTTCTGTGCCCTTTTTAAACTGAAATCTCCACCACTCTCTGTGCCTATTTTCAACTGAAATCTCCACTGATCTCTGTGCCCTTTTTAAACTGAAATTCCATCGTTCTCTGGGCCCTTTTTAAATTCAAATCTCCATCGCTCTCTGTGCCCTTTTGAAACTGAAATCTCCACTGCTGTCTGTGCCCTTTTCAAACTGAAATCTCCACCGCTCTCTGTGCCCCTTTTAATCTGAAATCTCCACAGCTCTCTGTGCCCATTTTAAACTGAAATCTCCAGCCCTCTCTGTGCTCATTTTAAAGTACCTTCTCCACAGCTCGCTGTGCCCTTTTTAAACTGAAATCTCCACCGCTCACTGTTTCCATTTTAAATTGAAATCTCCACCACTCTCTGTGTCCTTTTTAAACTGTAATCTCCACTGCTCTCTGTGTCCTTTTTAAAATCAAATCTCCACCCCTCTCTGTTCCCTTTTTAAACTGAAATCGCCACCGCTCTCTGTGCCCATTTTCAACTGAAATCTCCTCCACTCTTTGTGCCCATTTTAAACTGAAATCTCCACTGATCCCTGTGCCCTTTTTAAACTGAAATTCCATCGTTCTCTGTTCCCTTTTTAAATTCAAATCTCCATCGCTCTCTGTGCCCTTTTGAAACTGAAATCTCCACCGCTCTCTGTGCACATTTTAATCTGAAATCTCCACTGCTCTCTGTGCCCTTTTTAAACTGAAATCTCCACTGCTCACTGTGTCCTTTTTAAACTGTAATCTCCACCGCTCTCTGTGCCTTTTTAAATTCAAATCTCCACCCCTTTCTGTGCCCTTTTTAAACTGAAATCTCCTCCACTCTTTGTGCCCATTTTAAACTGAAATCTCCACTGATCTCTGTGCCCTTTTTAAACTGAAATTCCATCGTTCTCTGTGCCCTTTTTAAATTCAAATCTCCATCGCTCTCTGTGCCCTTTTGAAACTGAAATCTCCACTGCTCTCTGTGCCCTTTTCAAACTGAAATCTCCACCACTCTCTGTGCCCATTTTAAACTGAAATCTCCACAGCTCTCTGTGCCCATTTGAAACTGAAATCTCCACCCCTCTCTGTGCCCTTTTTAAAGTAAAATCTCCACCGCTCTCTGCGCGCTTTTCAAACTGCAATCTCCACCGCTCTCTGTGCCCCTTTTAAACAGAACTCTCAACCGCTCTTTGTGCCCTTTTTGAACTAAAATTTCCACCACTCATAGTTCCCTTTTCACACTGAAATCTCCACCCCTCTCCGTGCCCTTTTTAAACTGAAACCCCCACAGCTATCTGTACCAATTTTAAACTCAAATCACCACCGCTCTCTGTGCCAATTTAAAATGAAATCTCCACCGCTCTCTGTGTCCTTTTTAAACTGTAATCTTCACCGCTCTCTTTGCCTTTTTAAATTCAAATCTCCACCCCTCTCTGTTCCCTTTTTAAACTGAAATTCTATCGTTCTCTGTGCCCTTTTTAAATTTAAATCTCCATCGCTCTCTGTGCCCTTTTTAAAGTAAAATCTCCACTGCTCTCTGTGCCCTTTTTAAAGTAAAATCTCCACCGCTCTCTGTGCCCTTTTTGAAGTAAAATCTCCACCCCTCTCTGTGCCCTTTTTAAACTGAAATCTCAACCGCTCTCTGTGCACTTTTCAAACTCAAATTTCCAGCGCTCTCTGTGCCCATTTTAAACTGAAATCTCTGCACTCTCTGTGCCCATTTTAAACTGAAATCTCAACCGCTCTGTGTCCTATTTAAACTGAAATCTCCACTGCCCTATGTGCCCTTTTTAAACTGAAATCTCCACCGCTTTCTGTGTCCTATTTAAACTGAAATCTCCATCGCTCTCTGTGCCCTTTTCAAAATGAAATCTCCACCGCTCTCTTCACCTTTTTAAACTTAAGTCTCTACAGCTCTCTATGCCCTTTTTAAAGTAAAATCTCCAACACTCATATTTCCCTTTGCAAACTTAAATCTCCACCGCTCTCTGTGTCCTTTTTAAACTAAAATCTACAGCGTTCTCAGTGCCCTTTTGAAACTAAAACCTCCACCACTCTCTGTGCCCATTTTAAACTGAAATCTCCACCCCTTTCTGTACCCTTTTTAAACTGTAATCTCCACCGCTCTCTGTGCCTTTTTAAATTCAAATCTCCACTTCTCTATATATCCTTTTTAAACTGAGATCTCCACCGCTCACTGTGTCAATTTTAAACTGAAATCTCCACCACTCTCTGTGTCCTTTTTACAACTGTAATCTCCACCGCTTTCTCTGTGCCATTTTAATATTCAAATCTCCACCCCTCTCTGTTCCCTTTTTAAACTGAAATTCCATCGCTCTCAGTGCCCTTTTTAAAGAAAAATATCCACTGCTCTCTGTGCCCTTTAAAAAGTAAAATCTCCACCGCTCTCTGTGCCCTTTTTAAACTGAAATCTCAACCGCTCTCTGTGCACTTTTCAAACTCAAATCTCCAGCGCTCTCTGTGCCCATTTTAAACTGAAATCTCTGCCACTCTCTGTGCCCGTTCTAAAATGAAATCTCCACCGCTCTCTGTACCCTTTTTAAACTGAAATCTCAACCGCTCTGTGTCCTGTTTAAACTGAAATCTTCACCGCTCTTTGTGCCCTTTTTAAATTCAAATCTCCACTGCTCTCTGTGCCCTTTTTAAACTGAAATCTCCACCGTTCTCTGTGCACTTTTTAAACTGAAATCTCAACCTCTCTCTGTGCCTTTTTAAATTCAAATCTCCACCCATCTCTGTTCCCTTTTTAAACTGAAATTCCATCGTTCTCTGTGCCCTTTTGAAACTGAAATCTCCACTGCTTTCTGTGCCCTTTTGAAACTGAAATCTCCTCCGCTCTCTGTGCCCATTTTAAACTAAAATATCCACTCCTCTCTGTGCCCTTTTTAAAGTAAAATCTCCACCGCTCTCTGTGTTCTTATTAAACTGAAATCTCAACCGCTCTCTGTGCCCTTTTTAAATTCAAATCTCCACTGCTCTCTGTGCCCTTTTTAAACTGAAATCTCCACCGCTCTCTGTGTGCTTATTAAACTGAAATCTCTGCCACTCTCTGTCCCATTTTAAACTGAAATCTCAACTGCTCTGTGTCCTATTTAAACTGAAATCTCCACCGCTCTCTGTGCCCTTTTAAAATTCAAATCTCCACTGCTCTCTGTGCCCTTTTTAAACTGAAATCTCCACCGTTCTCTGTGCACTTTTTAAATCAAATCTCCACTGCTCTCTATGCCCTTTTTAAACTGAAATCTCCACCGCTTTCTGTGTCCTATTTAAACTGAAATCTCCATCGCTCTCTGTGCCCTTTTCAAAATGAAATCTCCACCGCTCTCTTCACCCTTTTTAAACTTAAGTCTCCACAGCTCTCTATGCCCTTTTTAAAGTAAAATCTCCACCACTCATAGTTCCCTTTGCAAACTGAAATCTCCACCGCTCGCTGTGCCCTTTTTAAACTGAAATCTCAACTGCTCTCGGTGCTCTTTTCAAACTCAAATCTCCACCACTCTCTGTGCCCGTTTTAAAGTGAAATCTCTGCCACTCTCTGTGCCCTTTCCAAAATGAAATCTCCACTGCTCTCTGTACCCTTTTTAAACTGAAATCTCCACTGCTCTCTGTGCCCTTTTTAAATTCAAATCTCCACTGCTCTCTGTGCCCTTTTTTAACTGAAATCTCCACCGTTCACTGTGCACTTCTTAAATGAAATCTCCAATGATCTCTGTGCCCTTTTTAAACAGAAATCTCAACCGCTATCTTCACCCTTTTTAAACTTAAGTCTCCACAGCTCTCTATGCCGTTTTTAAAGTAAAATCTCCACCACTCATAGTTCCCTTTGCAAACTGAAATCTCCACCGCTCGCTGTGTCCTTTTGAAACTAAAATCTACAGCGTTCTCTGTGCCCTTTTGAAACTAAAACCTCCACCACTCTCTGTGCTAATTTTAAACTGAAACTCCACCACTCTCTGTGTCCTTTTTAAACTGTAATCTCCACCGGTCTCTGTGCCTTTTTAAATTCAAATCTCCACCCCTCTCTGTTCCCTTTTTAAACTGAAATCTCCACCACACTCTGTGCCCATTTTCAACTGAAATCTCCACCATTTTCTGTGCCCTTTTTAACCTGAAATCTCCTCCACTCTTTGTGCCCATTTTAAACTGAAATCTCCACTGATCTCTGTGCCATTTTTAAACTGAAATTCCATTGTTCTCTGTGCCCTTTTTAAATTCAAATCTCCATCGCTCTCTGTGCCCATTTTAAACTGAAATCTCCATCACTCTCTGTGCCCTTTTTAAAGTAAAATCTCCACGTTCTCTGTGCCCTTTTTAAACTGAAATCTTTATCTCTCTCTGTGTCCTTTCTAAATTGAAATATCCATCGCTGTCTGTGCACTTTTTAAACTGAAATCTCCACCGCACTCTGTCCACTTTTTAAACTGAAATCTCCACGGTCCCTGTGCACATTTTCAAATGAAATCTCCACCATTTTCTGTGCCCTTTTTAAACTGAAATCTCCACCACTCTCTGTGCCCATTTTCAACAGAAATCTCCACCCCTTACTGTGCCCTTTTTAAACTGAAATCTCCACTGATCTCTGTGCCCTTTTCAAACTGAAATCACCACCGCTCTCTGTGCCCATTTTAAACTGAAATCTCCACAGCTCTCTGTGCACATTTTAAACTGAAATCTCCACCCCTCTCTGTGCCCTTTTTAAAGTAAAATCTCCACCGCTCTCTGTGCCCATTTTAAACTGAAATCTCAACCGCTCTCTGTTCACTTCTTAAACAGAAATCTCCACGCTCTCTGTGCCCTTTTTAAACTGAAATCTCAACCACTCTCTGTGCACTTTTCAAACTCAAATCTCCAGCGCTCTCTGTGCCCATTTTAAACTGAAATCTCTGCCACTCTCTGTGCCCTTTCCAAAATGAAATCTCCACCGCTCTCTGTACCCTTTTTAAATTCAATCTCCACTGCTCTCTGTGCCATTTTTAAACTGAAATCTCCACCGTTCTCTGTGCACTTTTTAAATCAAATCTCCACTGCTCTCTGTTCCCTTTTTAAACTGAAATCTCCACGGCTGTCTGTGCCCTTTTTAAATTCAAATCTCCACTGCTCTCTGTGCCCTTTTTAAACTGAAATCTCCACCGTTCTCTGTGCACTTTTTAAATCAAATCTCCACTGCTCTCTGTGCCCTTTTTAAACTGAAATCTCAACCGATCTCTGTGCCCTTTTTAAACTGAAATCTCCACCGCTTTCTCTGTCCTATTTAAACTGAAATCTCCGTCGCTCTCTGTGCCCGTTTCAAAATGAAATCTCCACCGCTATCTTCACCCTTTTTAAACTTAAGTCTCTACAGCTCTCTATGCCCTTTTTAAAGTAAAATCTCCACCACTCATAGTTCCCTTTGCAAACTGAAATCTCCACCGCTCTCTGTGCCCATTTTAAACTGAAATCTCCACCGCTCTCTGTGCCCTTTTTAAATTCAAATCTCCACTGCTCTCTGTGCCCTTTTTAAACTGAAATCTCCACCGTTCTCTGTGCACTTTTTAAATCAAATCTCCACTGCTCTCTGTGCCCTTTTTAAACTGAAATCTCCACCGCTTTCTGTGTCCTATTTAAACTGAAATCTCCATCGCTCTCTGTGCCCTTTTCAAAATGAAATCTCCACCGCTCTCTTCACCCTTTTTAAACTTAAGTCTCCACAGCTCTCTATGCCCTTTTTAAAGTAAAATCTCCACCACTCATAGTTCCCTTTGCAAACTGAAATCTCCACCGCTCGCTGTGTCCTTTTTAAACTAAAATCTACACTGTTCTTTGTGCCCTTTTGAAACTAAAACCTCCACCACTCTCTGTGCCCATTTTAAACTGAAACTCCACCGCTCACTGTGTCCATTTTAAACTGAACTCTCCACTGATCTCTGTGTCCTTTTTAAACTGTAATCTTCACCGCTCTCTGTGCCATTTTAAATTCAAATCTCCACTGCTCTCTGTATCCTTTTTAAACTGAAATCTCCACCGCTCACTGTGTCAATTTTAAACTGAAATCTCCACCACTCTCTGTGTCCTTTTCACAACTGTAATCTCCACCGCTCTCTGTGCCTTTTAAAATTCAAATCTCCACCCCTCTCTGTTCCCTGTTTAAACTGAAATTCCATCGCTCTCTGTGCCCTTTTTAAAGTAAAATCTCCACCACTCTCTGTGCCCTTTTTAATGTAAAATCTCCACCCCTCTCTGTGCCCTTTTTAAACTGAAATCTCAACCGGTCTCTGTGCACTTTTCAAACTCAAATCTCCAGCGCTCTCTGTGCCCATTTTAAACTGAAATCTCTGCCACTCTCTGTGCCTTTTCCAAAATGAAATCTCCACCGCTCTCTGTACCCTTTTTAAACTGAAATCTCATTCGATCTGTGTCCTGTTTAAACTGAAATCTCCACCGCTCTCTGTGCCCTTTTTAAATTCAAATCTCCACTGCTCTCTGTGCCCTTTTTAAACTAAAATCTCCACCGTTCTCTGTGCACTTTTTAAACTGAAATCTCCACTGCTCTCTGTGCCTTTTTAAATTCAAATCTCCACCTCTCTCTGTTCCCTTTTTAAACTGAAATTCCATCGTTCTCTGTGCCCTTTTTAATTCAAATCTCCATCGATCTCTGTCTCCTTTTGAAACTGAAATCTCCACTGCTTTCTGTGCCCTTTTCAAACTGAAATCTCCACCGCTCTCTGTGCCCATTTTAAACTGAAATCTCCACAGCTCTCGGTGCCCTTTTTAAACTAAAATATCCACCCCTCTCTGTGCCCTTTTTAAACTGAAATCTCCACCATTCTCTGCGCACTTTTTAAATCAAATCTCCACTGCTCTCTGTGCCCTTTTTAAACTGAAATCTCCACCGCTTTCTGTGTCCTATTTAAACTGAAATCTCCATCGCTCTCTGTGCCCTTTTTAAACTGTAGTCTCCACCGCTCTCTGTGCCTTTTTAAATTCAAATCTCCACCCCTCTCTGTTCCCTTTTTAAACTGAAATCTCCACCACACTCTGTGCCCATTTTCAAATGAAATCTCCACCGCTCTCTGTGCCTTTTTAAATTCAAATCTCCAGTGCTCTCTGTATCCTTTTTAAACTGAAATCTCCACCTCTCACTGTGTCAATTTTAAACTGAAATCTCCACCACTCTCTGTGTCCTTTTCACAACTGTAATCTCCACCGCTCTCTGTGCCTTTTAAAATTCAAATCTCCACCCCTCTCTGTTCCCTGTTTAAACTGAAATTCCATCGCTCTCTGTGCCCTTTTTAAAGTAAAATCTCCACCGCTCTCTGTGCCCTTTGTAATGTAAAATCTCCACCACTCTCTGTGCTCTTCTTAAACTGAAATCTCAACCGCTCTCTGTGCACTTTTCAAACTCAAATCTCCAGCGCTCTCTGTGCCCATGTTAAACTGAAATCTCATTCGCTCTGTGTCCTGTTTAAATTGAAATCTCCACCGCTCTCTGTCCCCTTTTTAAATTCAAATCTCCACTGCTCTCTGTGCCCTTTTTAAACTAAAATCTCCACCGTTCTCTGTGCCCTTTTTAAACTGAAATCTCCACCGCTCACTGTGTCCATTTGAAACTGAAATCTCCACCACTCTCTGTGTCCTTTTTAAACTGTATTCTCCACCGCTCTCTGTGTCCTTTATAAATTCAATTCTCCACCCCTCTCTGTTCCCTATTTAAACTGAAATCTCCACCGCTCACTGTGCCCATTTTCAACTGAAATCTCCACCATTTTCTGTGCCCTTTTTAAACTGAAATCTCCACCACTCTCTGTGCCCATTTTCAACTGAAATCTCCACCCCTTTCTGTGCCCTTCTTAAACTGAAATCTCCTCCACTCTTTGTGCCCATTTTAAACTGAAATCTCCACTGATCTCTGTGCCCTTTTTAAACTGAAATTCCATCGTTCTCTATGCCCTTTTTAAATTCAAATCTCCATCACTCTCTGTGCCCTTTTGAAACTGAAATCTCCACTGCTGTCTGTGCCCTTTTCAAACTGAAATCTCCACCGCTCTCTGTGCCCATTTTAATCTGAAATCTCCACAGCTCTCTGTGCCCATTTTAATCTGAAATCTCCACCGCTCTCTGTGCCCATTTTAATCTGAAATCTCCACCGCTCTCTGTGCCCATTTTAAACTGAAATCTCCACCCCTCTCTGTGCCCTTTTTAAAGTAAAATCTCCACCGCTCTCTGTGCCCTTTTTAATGTACCTTCTCCACTGCTCTCTGTGCCCTTTTTAAACTGAAATCTCCACCGCTCACTGTGTCCATTTTAAATTGAAATCTCCACCACTCTCTGTGTCCTTTTTAAACTGTAATCTCCACCGCTCTCTGTGTCCTTTTTAAAATCAAATCTCCACCCCTCTCTGTTCCCTTTTTAAACTGAAATCGCCACCGCTCTCTGTGCCCATTTTCAACTGAAATCTCCTCCACTCTTTGTGCCCATTTTAAACTGAAATCTCCACTGATCTCTGTGCCCTTTTTAAACTGAAATTCCATCGTTCTCTGTTCCCTTTTTAAATTCAAATCTCCATCGCTCTCTGTGCCCTTTTGAAACTGAAATCTCCACTGCTGTCGGTGCCCTTTTCAAACTGAAATCTCCACTGCTGGCTGTGCCCATTTGAAACTGAAATCTCCACCCCTCTCTGTGCCCTTTTTAAAGTAAAATCTCCACCGCTCTCTGTGCCCTTTTTAAACTGAAATCTCAACCGCTGTCTGTTCACTTCTTAAACAGAAATCTCCACAGTGTCTGTGCCCTTTTTAAAGTGAAATCTCCACCCCTCTCTGTGCCCTTTTTAAACTCAAATCTCCAGCGCTCTCTGTGCCCATTTTAAACTGAAATCTCTGCCACTCTCTGTACCCTTTTTAAACTGAAATCTCAACCGCTCTGTGTCCTGTTTAAATTGAAATCTCCACCGCTCTCTGTGCCCTTTTTAAATTCAAATCTCCACTGCTCTCTGTGCCCTTTTTAAACTGAAATTCCATCGTTCTCTGTGCCCTTTTTAATTCAAATCTCCATCGATCTCTGTCCCCTTTTGAAACTGAAATCTCCACTGCTTTTTGTGCCCTTTTGAAACTGAAATCTCCACCACTCTCTGTGCCCATTTTAAACTGAAATCTCCACAGCTCTCTGTGCCCTTTTTAAACTAAAATATCCACCCCTCTCTGTGCCCTGTTTAAAGTAAAATCTCCACCGCTCTTTGTGCCCTTTTTAAACTGAAATCTGAACCGCTCTCCGTGCACTTTTCAAACTCAAATCTCCACCGCTCTCTGTGTTTATATTAAACTGAAATCTCTGCCAATCTCTTTGCCCATTTTAAACTGAAATCTCAACTGCTCTGTGTCCAGTTTAAACTAAAATATCCACCGCTCACTGTGCCCTTTTTAAATTCAAACCTCCATCACTCATAGTTCCCTTTGCAAACTGAAATCTCCACCGCTCACTGTGTCCTTTTTAAACTAAAATCTACAGTGTTCTCTGTGCCCATTTTAAACTGAAATCTCTACCGCTCACTGTGTCCATTTTAAACTGAAATCTCCACCGATCTCTGTGCCCATTTTAAACCGAAATCTCCACCGCTCTCTGTGCACATTTTCAAATGAAATCTCCACCATTTTCTGTGCCCTTTTAAAACTGAAATCTCCACCACTCTCTGTGCCCATTTTCAACTGAAATCTCCACCCCTTTCTGTGCCCTTTTTAAACTGAAATCTCCTCCACTCTTTGTGCCCATTTTAAACTGAAATCTCCACTGATCTCTGTGCCCTTTTTAAACTGAAATTCCATCGTACTATGAGCCCTTTTTAAATTCAAATCTCCATCTCTCTCTGTGCCCTTTTGAAACTGAAATCTCCACAGCTCTCTGTGCACATTTTAAACTGAAATCTCCACCCCTCTCTGTGCCCTCTTTAAAGTAAAATCTCCACTGCTCTCTGTGCCCTTTTTAAACTGAAATCTCAACAGCTCTCTGTTCACTTCTTAAACAGAAATCTCCACGCTCTCTGTGCCCTTTTTAAAGTGAAATCTCCACCCCTCTCTGTGCACTTTTTAAAATGAAATCTCAACCGCTCTCTGTGAACTTTTCAAACTCAAATCTCCAGCGTTCTCTGTGCCCATTTTAAACTGAAATCTCTGCCACTCTCTGTGCCCTTTCCAAAATGAAATCTCCACCGCTCTCTGTACCCTTTTTAAATCAAATCTCCACTGCTCTCTGTGCCCTTTTTAAACTGAAATCTCCACTGCCCTCTGTGCCCTTTTTAAACTGAAATCTCCACCGCTATCTGTGCCCTTTTCAAAATGAAATCTCCACCGCTCTCTGTGTCCTTTTCAAAATGAAATCTCCACCGCTCTCTTCACCCTTTTTAAACTTAAGTCTCTACAGCTCTCTATGCCCTTTTTAAAGCAAAATCTCCACCACTCATTGTTCCCTTTGCAAACTGAAATCTCCACAGCTCGCTGTGTCCTTTTTAAACTAAAATCTACAGCGTTCTCTGTGCCCTTTTGAAACTAAAACCTCCAGCGTTCTCTGTGCCCATTTTAAACTGAAACTCCACCGCTCACTGTGTCCATTTTAAACTGAAATCTCCACCGCTCACTGTGTCCATTTGAAACTGAAATCTCCACCACTCTCTGTGTTCTTTTTAAACTGTATTCTCCACCGCTCTCTGTGCCTTTTTAAATTCAAATCTCCACCCCTCTCTGTTCCCTTTTTAAACTGAAATCTCCACCACACTCTGTGCCCATTTTCAACTGAAATCTCCACCGATCTCTGTGCCCATTTTAAACTGAAATCTCCACAGCTCTCTGTGCTTTTTTAAATTCAAATCTCCACCCCTCGCTGTTCCCTTTTTAAACTGAAATCTCCACCGCTCTCTGTCCCCTTTTTAAATTCAAATCTCCACTGCTCTCTGTGCCCTTTTTAAACTAAAATCTCCACCGTTCTCTGTGCCCTTTTTAAACTGAAATCTCCACCGCTCACTGTGTCCATTTGAAACTGAAATCTCCACCACTCTCTGTGTCCTTTTTAAACTGTATTCTCCACCGCTCTCTGTGTCCTTTATAAATTCAATTCTCCACCCCTCTCTGTTCCCTATTTAAACTGAAATCTCCACCGCTCACTGTGCCCATTTTCAACTGAAATCTCCACCATTTTCTGTGCCCTTTTTAAACTGAAATCTCCACCACTCTCTGTGCCCATTTTCAACTGAAATCTCCACCCCTTTCTGTGACCTTCTTAAACTGAAATCTCCTCCACTCTTTGTGCCCATTTTAAACTGAAATCTCCACTGAGTTCTGTGCCCTTTTTAAACTGAAATTCCATCATTCTCTATGCCCTTTTTAAATTCAAATCTCCATCGCTCTCTGTGCCCTTTTGAAACTGAAATCTCCACCCCTCTCTGTGCACATTTTAATCTGAAATCGCCACAGCTCTCTGTGCCCATTTTAAACTGAAATCTCCACCCCTCTCTGTGCCCTTTTTAAAGTAAAATCTCCACCGCTCTCTGTGCCCTTTTTAATGTACCTTCTCCACTGCTCTCTGTGCCCTTTTTAAACTGAAATCTCCACCGCTCACTGTGTCCATTTGAAACTGAAATCTCCACCACTCTCTGTGTCCTTTTTAACCTGTATTCTCCACCGCTCTCTGTGTCCTTTATAAATTCAATTCTCCACCCCTCTCTGTTCCCTATTTAAACTGAAATCTCCACCGCTCACTGTGCCCATTTTCAACTGAAATCTCCACCATTTTCTGTGCCCATTTTAAACTGAAATCTCCACCACTCTCTGTGCCCATTTTCAACTGAAATCTCCACCCCTCTCTGTTCCCTTTTTAAACTGAAATCTCCACCACACTCTGTGCCCATTTTAAACTGAAATCTCCACCACTCTCTGTGCCCATTTTCAACTGAAATCTCCACCCCTTTCTGTGCCCTTTTTAAACTGTAATCTCCACCGCTCTCTGTGCCTTTTTAAATCAAATCTCCACTGCTCTCTGTGCCCTTTTTAAACTGAAATCTCCACCGTTCTCTGTGCACTTTTTAAATCAAA
>NW_027599535.1:0-25000 GCF_964194155.1 Cetorhinus maximus
TATCTGCTCACTCCTCTCACACTGTTATATCTGCTCTCTCCTGTCGCGCTGTATTATCTGCTCCCTCCTCTCGCGCTGTTTTATCTGCTCTCTCCTCTCGCGCTGTTTTATCTGCTCTCTCCTCTCGCGCTGTTTTATCTGATCACTCCTCTCGCACTGTTTTATCTGATCTCTGCTCTCGCGCTGTTTTATCTGCTCTCTCCTCTCGCGCTGTTTTATCTTCTCCCTCCTCTCGCGCTGTTTTATCTGCTCTCTCCTCTCGCGCTGTTTAATCTGCTCCCTCCTGTCGCCCTGTTTTATCTGCTCTCTCCTCTCGCGCTGTTCTATCTGCTCTCTCGTCTACCGCTGTTTTATCTGCTCTCTCCTCTTGCGCTGTTTTATCTGCTCTCTCCTCTCCCGCTGTTTTGTCTGCTCCCTCCTCTAGCGCTGTTTTATCTGTTCTCTCCTCTCGCGCAGTTTTATCTGCTCCCTCCTCTTGCGCTGTTTAATCTGCTCTCTCCTCTCGCACTGTTTTATCTGCTCCCTCCTCTCGCGCTGTTTTATCTGCTCCCTCCTCTTGCGCCGTTTTATCTGCTCTCTCCTCTACTGTTGTTTTATCTGCTCTCTCCTCTCGCGCTGTTTTATCTGCTCTCACCTCTCGCGCTGTTTTATCTGCTCCCTCCTTTCTCGCGCTGTTTATCTGCTCCCTCATCTCGCACTGTTATATCTGCTCTCTTCTCTCGCGCAGTTTTATCTGCTCCCTCCTCTCGCGCTGGTTTATCTGCTCTCTCCTCTCACGCTGTTTTATCTGCTCCCTCCTCTCGCGCAGTTTCATCTGCTCCCTACTCTCACACTGTCGTATCTGCTCACTCCTCTCGCGTGGTTTTATCTGCTCACTCCTCTCACACTGTTTTATCTGCTCTCTCCTGTCGCGCTGTATTATCTGCTCCCTCCTCTCGCGCTGTTTTATCTGCTCTCTCCTCTCGCGCTGTTTTATCTGCTCTCTCCTCTCGCGCTGTTTTATCTGATCACTCCTCTCGCACTGTTTTATCTGATCTCTGCTCTCGCGCTGTTTTATCTGCTCTCTCCTCTCGCGCTGTTTTATCTTCTCCCTCCTCTCGCGCTGTTTTATCTGCTCTCTCCTCTCGCGCTGTTTAATCTGCTCCCTCCTGTCGCCCTGTTTTATCTGCTCTCTCCTCTCGCGCTGTTCTATCTGCTCTCTCGTCTACCGCTGTTTTATCTGCTCTCTCCTCTTGCGCTGTTTTATCTGCTCTCTGCTCTCCCGCTGTTTTGTCTGCTCCCTCCTCTAGCGCTGTTTTATCTGCTCTCCCCTCTCGCGCTGTTTTATCTGCTCCCTCCTCTCGCTCTGTATTATCTGCTCTCTTCTATCGCGCTGTTTTATCTGCTCCCTCCTCTCACACTGCTTTATCTGCTCTCTCCTCTCGCGCTGTTTTATCTGCTCCCTCCTCTCCCACTGTTTTATCTGCTCTCTCCTCTCGCGTTTATTTTCTCCTCTCTTCTCTCCAGCTGTTTTATCTGCTCTCTCCTCTCGCGCTGTTTTATCTTCTCCCTCCTCTCGCGCTGTTTTATCTGCTCTCTCCTCTCGCGCTGTTTAATCTGCTCCCTCCTGTCGCCCTGTTTTATCTGCTCTCTCCTCTCGCGCTGTTCTATCTGCTCTCTCGTCAACCGCTGTTTTATCTGCTCTCTCCTCTTGCGCTGTTTTATCTGCTCTCTGCTCTCCCGCTGTTTTGTCTGCTCCCTCCTCTAGCGCTGTTTTATCTGTTCTCTCCTCTCGCGCAGTTTAATCTGCTCCCTCCTCTTGCGCTGTTTAATCTGCTCTCTCCTCTCGCACTGTTTTATCTGCTCCCTCCTCTCGCGCTGTTTTATCTGCTCCCTCTACTCGCGCTGTTTATTCTGCTCCCTCCTCTCGCGCTGTTTTATCTGCTCCCTCCTCTCGCGCTGTTTTACCTGCTCTCTCCTCTCGCGCTGTTTATTCTGCTCCCTCCTGACGTGCTGTTTTATCTGCTCCCTCCTCTCGCGCTGTTTTATTTGCTCTCTCCTCTCGCACTGTTTTATCATCTCCCTCCTCTCGCGCTGTTTTATCTGCTCTCTCCTGTCACGCTGTTTTATCTGCTCCTTCCTCTCACGCTGTTTTATCTGCTCTCTCCTCTCGCGCTGTTTTTTCTGCTCCCTCCTCTCGCGCTGTTTTATCTGTTCCCTCCTGTCGCCCTGTTTTATCTGCTCTCTCCTCTCCCGCTGTTTTATCTGCTCTCCCCTCTCCCGCTGTTTTATCTGCTCTCTCCTCTTGCGCTGTTTTATCTGCTCTCTCCTCTCCCGCTGTTTTATCTGCTCCCTCCTCTCGCGCTGTATTTTTCTGTTCTCTCCTCTCACGCAGTTTTATCTGCTCCCTCCTCTCGCGCTGTTTTATCTGCTCTCTCCTCTCGCGCTGTTTTATCTGCTCCCTCCTCTCGCGCTGCATTATCTGCTCCCTCCTCTCGCGCTGTTTTACCTGCTCCCTCCTCTCGCGCTGTTTTATCTGCTCTCTCCTCTCGCGCTGTTTTATCTGCTCTCAACTCTCGCGCTGCTTTATCTGCTCACTCCTTTCTGGCGCTGTTTTATCTGCTCCCTCCTCTCGCCCTGTTTTATCTGCTCCCTCCTCTAGCCCTGTTTTATCTGATCCCTCCTCTCGCGCTGTTTTATCTGCTCCCTCTTCTCGTGCTGTTTTATCTGCTCCCTCCTCTCGCCCAGTTTTATCTTCTCCCGCCTCTCGCGCTGTTTTATCTGCTCCCTCCTCTCGCGCTGTTTATTCTGCTCCCTCCTCTCGCCCTGTTTTATCTGCTCCCTCCTCTCGCGCTGTTTTATCTGCTCTCTCCTCTACTGTTGTTTTATCTGCTCTCTCCTCTCGCGCTGTTTTATCTGCTCTCACCTCTCGCGCTGTTTTATCTGCTCTCCCCTCTCGCGCTGTTTTATCTGCTCCCTCCTCTCGCTCTGTATTATCTGCTCTCTTCTATCGCGCTGTTTTATCTGCTCCCTCCTCTCACACTGCTTTATCTGCTCTCTCCTCTCGCGCTGTTTTATCTGCTCCCTCCTCTCCCACTGTTTTATCTGCTCTCTCCTCCTCGCGTTTATTTTCTCCTCTCTTCTCTCCAGCTGTTTTATCTGCTCCCTCCTCTCGCGCTGTTTTATCTGCTCTTTCCTCTCGCGCTGATTTATCTGCTCCCTCCTCTCACACTGTTTTATCTGCTCAATCCTCTCGCGCTGTTTTATCTGCTCTCTCCTCTCGCGCTGTTTTATCTGCTCTCTCCTCACGCGCTGTTTTATCAGCTCCCTCCTCTCGCGCTGTCTTATCTGCTCTCTCCTCTCGCGCTGTTTAATCTGCTCCCTCCTCTCGCTCTGTATTATCTGCTCTCTTCTATCGCGCTGATTTATCTGCTCCCTCCTCTCACACTGCTTTATCTTCTCTCTCCTCTCGCGCTGTTTTATCTGCTCCCTCCTCTCCCGCTGTTTTATCTGCTCTCTCCTCTCGCGTTTTTTTTCTCCTCTCTTCTCTCCAGCTGTTTTATCTGCTCCCTCCTCTCGCGCTGTTTTATCTGCTCTATCCTCTCGCGCTGTTTTATCTGCTCCCTCCTCTCACACTGTTTTATCTGCTCCCTCCTCTCGCGCTGTTTTATCTGCTCTCTCCTCTCGCGCTATTTTATCTGCTCTCTCCTCTCGCGCTGTTTTATCTGGTCCCTCCTCTCGCGCTGTTTATTCTGCGCCCACCGCTCACGCTGTTTTATCTGCTCTCTCCTCTCACGCTGCTTTATCTGCTCCCTCCTCCCGCGCTGTTTTATCTGCTCCCTCCACTAACACTGTTTTATCTGCTCCCACCTCTCGCGCTTTTTTATCCGCTCCCTCCTCTCACATTGTTTTATCTGCTCCCTCCTCTCCCGCTGTTTTATCTGCTCCCTCCTCTCACACTGTTTTATCTGCTCCCACCTCTCCCGCTGTTGTATCTGCTCCCTCGTCTCACACTGTTTTATCTGCTTCCTCCTCTCACGCTGTTTTATCTGCTCTCTCCTGTCACGCTGTTTTATCTGCTCCCTCCACTCGCGCTGTTTTATCTGCTCTCTCCTCTCGCCCTGATTTATCTGCTCCCTCCTCTCGCGCTTTTTTCTCTGCTCCTTCCTCTCGCGCTGCTTTTTCTGCTCCCACCTCTCGCGCTGTTTTATCTGCTCTCTCCTCTCGAGCTGTATCTCTCTGCTATCTCCTCTCGCGCTGTTTTATCTGCTCTCTCCTCTCGCGCTGCTTTATCTGCTCTCTCCTCTCCCGCTGTTTTATCTGCTCCCTCCTCTCGCGCTGTTTTATCTGCTCTCTCCTCTCACGCTGTTTTATCTGCTCTCTCCTCTCGCGCTGTTTTTTCTGCTCCCTCCTCTCGCGCTGTTTTATCTGTTCCCTCCTGTCGCCCTGTTTTATCTGCTCTCTCCTCTCCCGCTGTTTTATCTGCTCTCCCCTCTCCCGCTGTTTTATCTGCTCTCTCCTCTTGCGCTGTTTTATCTGCTCTCTCCTCTCCCGCTGTTTTATCTGCTCCCTCCTCTCGCGCTGTATTTTTCTGTTCTCTCCTCTCACGCAGTTTTATCTGCTCCCTCCTCTCGCGCTGTTTTATCTGCTCTCTCCTCTCGCGCTGTTTTATCTGCTCCCTCCTCTCGCGCTGCATTATCTGCTCCCTCCTCTCGCGCTGTTTTACCTGCTCCCTCCTCTCGCGCTGTTTTATCTGCTCTCTCCTCTCGCGCTGTTTTATCTGCTCTCAACTCTCGCGCTGTTTTATCTGCTCACTCCTCTCGCGCTGTTTTATCTGCTCTCTCCTCACGCGCTGTTTTATCTGCTCCATCCTCTCGCGCTGTCTTAACTGCTCTCTCCTCTCGCGCTGTTTTATCTGCTCCCTCCTCTCGCGCTGTATTATCTGCTCTCTCCTCTCGCGCTGTGTTAACTGCTCCCTCCTCACACACTGTTTTATCTGCTCCCTCCTCACGCGCTGTTTTATCTGCTCTCTCCTCTCGCGCTATTTTATCTGCTCTCTCCTCTCGCGCTGTTTTATCTGGTCCCTCCTCTCGCGCTGTTTATTCTGCTCCCTCCGCTCGCGCTGTTTTATCTGATCCCTCCTCTCACGCTGCTTTATCTGCTCCCTCCTCCCGTGCTGTTTTATCTGCTCCCTCCTCTTACACTGTTTTATCTGCTCCCTCCTCTCGCGCTGTTTTATCTGCTCCCTCCTCTCACACTGTTTTATCTGCTCCCTCCTCTCCCGCTGTTTTATCTGCTCCCTCCTCTCACACTGTTTTATCTGCTCCCACCGCTCCAGCTGTTTTATCTGCTCCCTCGTCTCACACTGTTTTATCTGCTTCCTCCTCTCACACTGTTTTATCTGCTCTCTCCTCTCACGCTGTTTTATCTGCTCCCTCCACTCGCGCTGTTTTATCTGCTCTCTCCTCTCGCCCTGTTTTATCTGCTCCCTCCTCTCGCGCTGGTTTATCTGCTCTCTCCTCTCACGCTGTTTTATCTGCTCCCTCCTCTCGCGCTGTTTTATCTGCTCCCTACTCTCACACTGTCGTATCTGCTCTCTCCTCTTGCGCTGTTTTATCTGCTCCCTCCTCTCACACTGTTTTATCTGCTCTCTCCTCTCGCGCTGTTTTATCTGCTGCCTCCTCTCCTGCTTTTTTCTCTGCTCCTTCCTCTCAAGCTGCTTTTTATGCTCCCACCTCTCGCGCTGTTTTATCAGCTCTCTCCTCTCGAGCTGTTTTCTCTGCTCTCTCCTCTTGCGCTGTTTTATCTGCTATCTCCTCTCGCGCTGTTTTATCTGCTCTCTCCTCTCCCGCTGTTTTATCTGCTCCCTCCTCTCACACTGTTTTATCTGCTCCCTCCTCTCGCGCTGTTTTATCTGCTCTCTCCTCTCTCGCTGCTTTATCTGCTCCCTCCTCTCGCGCTGTTTTATCTGCTCCCTCCTCTCGCGCTGTTTTACCTCCTCCCTCCTCTCGCGCTGTTTTATCTGCTCTCTCCTCTCGCGCTGTTTTATCTGCTCTCAACTCTCGCGCTGTTTTATCTGCTCCCTCTATTCTCGCGCTGTTTTATCTGCTCCCTCCTCTCGCCCTGTTTTATCTGCTCCCTCCTCTCGCCCTGTTTTATCTGATCCCTCCTCTCGCGCTGTTTTATCTGCTCCCTCTTCTCGCGCTGTTTTATCTGCTCCCTCCTCTCGCCCTGTTTTATCTTCACCCTCCTCTCGCGCTGTTTTATCTGCTCCCTCTACTCGCGCTGTTTATTCTGCTCCCTCCTCTCGCGCTGTTTTATCTGCTCCCTCCTCTCGCGCTGTTTTACCTGCTCTCTCCTCTCGCGCTGTTTATTCTGCTCCCTCCTGACGTGCTGTTTTATCTGCTCCCTCCTCTCGCGCTGTTTTATTTGCTCTCTCCTCTCGCACTGTTTTATCATCTCCCTCCTCTCGCGCTGTTTTATCTGCTCTCTCCTGTCACGCTGTTTTATCTGCTCCTTCCTCTCACGCTGTTTTATCTGCTCTCTCCTCTCGCGCTGTTTTTTCTGCTCCCTCCTCTCGCGCTGTTTTATCTGTTCCCTCCTGTCGCCCTGTTTTATCTGCTCTCTCCTCTCCCGCTGTTTTATCTGCTCTCCCCTCTCCCGCTGTTTTATCTGCTCTCTCCTCTTGCGCTGTTTTATCTGCTCTCTCCTCTCCCGCTGTTTTATCTGCTCCCTCCTCTCGCGCTGTATTTTTCTGTTCTCTCCTCTCACGCAGTTTTATCTGCTCCCTCCTCTCGCGCTGTTTTATCTGCTCTCTCCTCTCGCGCTGTTTTATCTGCTCCCTCCTCTCGCGCTGCATTATCTGCTCCCTCCTCTCGCGCTGTTTTACCTGCTCCCTCCTCTCGCGCTGTTTTATCTGCTCTCTCCTCTCGCGCTGTTTTATCTGCTCTCAACTCTCGCGCTGCTTTATCTGCTCACTCCTTTCTGGCGCTGTTTTATCTGCTCCCTCCTCTCGCCCTGTTTTATCTGCTCCCTCCTCTAGCCCTGTTTTATCTGATCCCTCCTCTCGCGCTGTTTTATCTGCTCCCTCTTCTCGTGCTGTTTTATCTGCTCCCTCCTCTCGCCCAGTTTTATCTTCTCCCGCCTCTCGCGCTGTTTTATCTGCTCCCTCCTCTCGCGCTGTTTATTCTGCTCCCTCCTCTCGCCCTGTTTTATCTGCTCCCTCCTCTCGCGCTGTTTTATCTGCTCTCTCCTCTACTGTTGTTTTATCTGCTCTCTCCTCTCGCGCTGTTTTATCTGCTCTCACCTCTCGCGCTGTTTTATCTGCTCTCCCCTCTCGCGCTGTTTTATCTGCTCCCTCCTCTCGCTCTGTATTATCTGCTCTCTTCTATCGCGCTGTTTTATCTGCTCCCTCCTCTCACACTGCTTTATCTGCTCTCTCCTCTCGCGCTGTTTTATCTGCTCCCTCCTCTCCCACTGTTTTATCTGCTCTCTCCTCTCGCGTTTATTTTCTCCTCTCTTCTCTCCAGCTGTTTTATCTGCTCCCTCCTCTCGCGCTGTTTTATCTGCTCTTTCCTCTCGCGCTGATTTATCTGCTCCCTCCTCTCACACTGTTTTATCTGCTCAATCCTCTCGCGCTGTTTTATCTGCTCTCTCCTCTCGCGCTGTTTTATCTGCTCTCTCCTCACGCGCTGTTTTATCAGCTCCCTCCTCTCGCGCTGTCTTATCTGCTCTCTCCTCTCGCGCTGTTTAATCTGCTCCCTCCTCTCGCTCTGTATTATCTGCTCTCTTCTATCGCGCTGATTTATCTGCTCCCTCCTCTCACACTGCTTTATCTTCTCTCTCCTCTCGCGCTGTTTTATCTGCTCCCTCCTCTCCCGCTGTTTTATCTGCTCTCTCCTCTCGCGTTTTTTTTCTCCTCTCTTCTCTCCAGCTGTTTTATCTGCTCCCTCCTCTCGCGCTGTTTTATCTGCTCTATCCTCTCGCGCTGTTTTATCTGCTCCCTCCTCTCACACTGTTTTATCTGCTCCCTCCTCTCGCGCTGTTTTATCTGCTCTCTCCTCTCGCGCTATTTTATCTGCTCTCTCCTCTCGCGCTGTTTTATCTGGTCCCTCCTCTCGCGCTGTTTATTCTGCGCCCACCGCTCGCGCTGTTTTATCTGCTCTCTCCTCTCACGCTGCTTTATCTGCTCCCTCCTCCCGCGCTGTTTTATCTGCTCCCTCCACTAACACTGTTTTATCTGCTCCCACCTCTCGCGCTTTTTTATCCGCTCCCTCCTCTCACATTGTTTTATCTGCTCCCTCCTCTCCCGCTGTTTTATCTGCTCCCTCCTCTCACACTGTTTTATCTGCTCCCACCTCTCCCGCTGTTTTATCTGCTCCCTCGTCTCACACTGTTTTATCTGCTTCCTCCTCTCACGCTGTTTTATCTGCTCTCTCCTGTCACGCTGTTTTATCTGCTCCCTCCACTCGCGCTGTTTTATCTGCTCTCTCCTCTCGCCCTGATTTATCTGCTCCCTCCTCTCGCGCTTTTTTCTCTGCTCCTTCCTCTCGCGCTGCTTTTTCTGCTCCCACCTCTCGCGCTGTTTTATCTGCTCTCTCCTCTCGAGCTGTATCTCTCTGCTATCTCCTCTCGCGCTGTTTTATCTGCTCTCTCCTCTCGCGCTGCTTTATCTGCTCTCTCCTCTCCCGCTGTTTTATCTGCTCCCTCCTCTCGCGCTGTTTTATCTGCTCTCTCCTCTCACGCTGTTTTATCTGCTCTCTCCTCTCGCGCTGTTTTTTCTGCTCCCTCCTCTCGCGCTGTTTTATCTGTTCCCTCCTGTCGCCCTGTTTTATCTGCTCTCTCCTCTCCCGCTGTTTTATCTGCTCTCCCCTCTCCCGCTGTTTTATCTGCTCTCTCCTCTTGCGCTGTTTTATCTGCTCTCTCCTCTCCCGCTGTTTTATCTGCTCCCTCCTCTCGCGCTGTATTTTTCTGTTCTCTCCTCTCACGCAGTTTTATCTGCTCCCTCCTCTCGCGCTGTTTTATCTGCTCTCTCCTCTCGCGCTGTTTTATCTGCTCCCTCCTCTCGCGCTGCATTATCTGCTCCCTCCTCTCGCGCTGTTTTACCTGCTCCCTCCTCTCGCGCTGTTTTATCTGCTCTCTCCTCTCGCGCTGTTTTATCTGCTCTCAACTCTCGCGCTGCTTTATCTGCTCACTCCTTTCTGGCGCTGTTTTATCTGCTCCCTCCTCTCGCCCTGTTTTATCTGCTCCCTCCTCTAGCCCTGTTTTATCTGATCCCTCCTCTCGCGCTGTTTTATCTGCTCCCTCTTCTCGTGCTGTTTTATCTGCTCCCTCCTCTCGCCCAGTTTTATCTTCTCCCGCCTCTCGCGCTGTTTTATCTGCTCCCTCCTCTCGCGCTGTTTATTCTGCTCCCTCCTCTCGCCCTGTTTTATCTGCTCCCTCCTCTCGCGCTGTTTTATCTGCTCTCTCCTCTCGCGCTGTTTTTTCTGCTCCCTCCTCTCGCGCTGTTTTATCTGCACCCTCCTCTCGCGCTGTTCTATCTGCTCCCTCCTCTCTCGCTGTTTTATCTGCTCCCTCCTCTCGCACTGTATTCTGTGCTCCCACCTCTCGCGCTGTTTTATCTGCTCCCTCCTCTCGCGCTGTTTTATCTGCTCCCTCCTCTCGCGCTGTTTTATCTGCTGCCACCTCTCGCGCTGTTTTATCTGCTCTCTCCTCTCGCGCTGTTTTATCTGCTCTCGCCTCTCCCGCTGATTTATCTGCTCCCTCCTCTCGCCCTGTTTTATCTGATCCCTCCTATCGCGATGTTTTATCTGCTCCCTCCTCTCGCCATGTTTTATCTTCTCCCTCCTCTCGCGCTGTTTTATCTGCTCCCTCCTCTCGCGCTGTTTATTCAGCTCCCTCCTCTCGCGCTGTTTTATCTGCTCGCTCCTCTCGCGCTGTTTTACCTGCTCTCTCCTCTCGCGCTGTTTATTCTGCTCCCTCCTCTCGCGCTGTTTTATCGGCTCCCTCCTCTCTCGCTGTTTTGTCTGCTCTCTCCTCTCGCGCTGTTTTATCTGATCACTCCTCTCGCGCTGTTTTATCTGATCTCTCCTCTCGCGCTGTTTTATCTGCTCTCTCCTCTCGCGCTGTTTTATCTTCTACCTCCTCTCGCGCTGTTTTATCTGCTCTCTCCTCTCGCGCTCTTTAATCTGCTCCCTCCTGTCGCCCTGTTTTATCTGCTCTCTCCTCTCGCGCTGTTCTATCTGCTCTCTCGTCTCCCGCTGTTTTATCTGCTCTCTCCTCTTGCGCTGTTTTATCTGCTCTCTCCTCTCTCGCTGTTTTATCTGCTCCCTCCTCTAGCGCTGTTTTATCTGTTCTCTCCTCTCGCACCGTTTTATCTGCTCCCTCCTCTCGCGCTGTTTAATCTGCTCTCTCCTCTCGCGCTGTTTTATCTGCTCCCTCCTCTCGCGCTGTTTTATCTGTTCCCACCTCTTTTGCTGTTATATCTGCTCTCTCCTCTAGTGCTGTTTTATCTGCTCTCTCCTCTCGCGCTGTTTTATCGGCTCTCACCTCTCGCGCTGTTTTATCTGCTCCCTCCTCTCACACTGTTTTATCTGCTCCCTCCTCTTACACTGTTTTATCTGCTCCCTCCTCTCACACTGTTTTATCTGCTCTCTCCTCTCGCGCTGTTTTATCTGCTACCTCCTCTCGCTCTGTATTATCTGCTCTCTTCTATCGCGCTGTTTTATCTGCTCCCTCCTCTCACACTGTTTTATCTACTCTCTCCTCTCGCGCTGTTTTATCTGCTCCCTCCTCTCCCGCTGTTTTATCTGCTCTCTCCTCTCGCGCTTTTTTTCTCCTCTCTTCTCTCCAGATGTTTTATCTGCTCCCTCCTCTCGCGCTGTTTTATCTGCTCTATCCTCTCGCGCTGTTTTATCTGCTCCCTCCTCTCACACTGTTTTATCTGCTCTCTCCTCTCGCGCTGTGTTAACTGCTCCCTCCTCACACACTGTTTTATCTGCTCCCTCCTCACGCGCTGTTTTATCTGCTCTCTCCTCTCGCGCTATTTTATCTGCTCTCTCCTCTCGCGCTGTTTTATCTGGTCCCTCCTCTCGCGCTGTTTATTCTGCTCCCTCCGCTCGCGCTGTTTTATCTGATCCCTCCTCTCACGCTGCTTTATCTGCTCCCTCCTCCCGTGCTGTTTTATCTGCTCCCTCCTCTTACACTGTTTTATCTGCTCCCTCCTCTCGCGCTGTTTTATCTGCTCCCTCCTCTCACACTGTTTTATCTGCTCCCTCCTCTCCCGCTGTTTTATCTGCTCCCTCCTCTCACACTGTTTTATCTGCTCCCACCGCTCCAGCTGTTTTATCTGCTCCCTCGTCTCACACTGTTTTATCTGCTTCCTCCTCTCACACTGTTTTATCTGCTCTCTCCTCTCACGCTGTTTTATCTGCTCCCTCCACTCGCGCTGTTTTATCTGCTCTCTCCTCTCGCCCTGTTTTATCTGCTCCCTCCTCTCGCGCTGGTTTATCTGCTCTCTCCTCTCACGCTGTTTTATCTGCTCCCTCCTCTCGCGCTGTTTTATCTGCTCCCTACTCTCACACTGTCGTATCTGCTCTCTCCTCTTGCGCTGTTTTATCTGCTCCCTCCTCTCACACTGTTTTATCTGCTCTCTCCTCTCGCGCTGTTTTATCTGCTGCCTCCTCTCCTGCTTTTTTCTCTGCTCCTTCCTCTCAAGCTGCTTTTTCTGCTCCCACCTCTCGCGCTGTTTTATCAGCTCTCTCCTCTCGAGCTGTTTTCTCTGCTCTCTCCTCTTGCGCTGTTTTATCTGCTCTCTCCTCTCGCGCTGTTTTATCTGCTCTCTCCTCTCCCGCTGTTTTATCTGCTCCCTCCTCTCACACTGTTTTATCTGCTCCCTCCTCTCGCGCTGTTTTATCTGCTCTCTCCTCTCTCGCTGCTTTATCTGCTCCCTCCTCTCGCGCTGTTTTATCTGCTCCCTCCTCTCGCGCTGTTTTACCTCCTCCCTCCTCTCGCGCTGTTTTATCTGCTCTCTCCTCTCGCGCTGTTTTATCTGCTCTCAACTCTCGCGCTGTTTTATCTGCTCCCTCTATTCTCGCGCTGTTTTATCTGCTCCCTCCTCTCGCCCTGTTTTATCTGCTCCCTCCTCTCGCCCTGTTTTATCTGATCCCTCCTCTCGCGCTGTTTTATCTGCTCCCTCTTCTCGCGCTGTTTTATCTGCTCCCTCCTCTCGCCCTGTTTTATCTTCACCCTCCTCTCGCGCTGTTTTATCTGCTCCCTCTACTCGCGCTGTTTATTCTGCTCCCTCCTCTCGCGCTGTTTTATCTGCTCCCTCCTCTCGCGCTGTTTTACCTGCTCTCTCCTCTCGCGCTGTTTATTCAGCTCCCTCCTGACGTGCTGTTTTATCTGCTCCCTCCTCTCGCGCTGTTTTATTTGCTCTCTCCTCTCGCACTGTTTTATCATCTCCCTCCTCTCGCGCTGTTTTATCTGCTCTCTCCTGTCACGCTGTTTTATCTGCTCCTTCCTCTCACGCTGTTTTATCTGCTCTCTCCTCTCGCGCTGTTTTTTCTGCTCCCTCCTCTCGCGCTGTTTTATCTGTTCCCTCCTGTCGCCCTGTTTTATCTGCTCTCTCCTCTCCCGCTGTTTTATCTGCTCTCCCCTCTCCCGCTGTTTTATCTGCTCTCTCCTCTTGCGCTGTTTTATCTGCTCTCTCCTCTCCCGCTGTTTTATCTGCTCCCTCCTCTCGCGCTGTATTTTTCTGTTCTCTCCTCTCACGCAGTTTTATCTGCTCCCTCCTCTCGCGCTGTTTTATCTGCTCTCTCCTCTCGCGCTGTTTTATCTGCTCCCTCCTCTCGCGCTGCATTATCTGCTCCCTCCTCTCGCGCTGTTTTACCTGCTCCCTCCTCTCGCGCTGTTTTATCTGCTCTCTCCTCTCGCGCTGTTTTATCTGCTCTCAACTCTCGCGCTGCTTTATCTGCTCACTCCTTTCTGGCGCTGTTTTATCTGCTCCCTCCTCTCGCCCTGTTTTATCTGCTCCCTCCTCTAGCCCTGTTTTATCTGATCCCTCCTCTCGCGCTGTTTTATCTGCTCCCTCTTCTCGTGCTGTTTTATCTGCTCCCTCCTCTCGCCCAGTTTTATCTTCTCCCGCCTCTCGCGCTGTTTTATCTGCTCCCTCCTCTCGCGCTGTTTATTCTGCTCCCTCCTCTCGCCCTGTTTTATCTGCTCCCTCCTCTCGCGCTGTTTTATCTGCTCTCTCCTCTCGCGCTGTTTTTTCTGCTCCCTCCTCTCGCGCTGTTTTATCTGCACCCTCCTCTCGCGCTGTTCTATCTGCTCCCTCCTCTCTCGCTGTTTTATCTGCTCCCTCCTCTCGCACTGTATTCTGTGCTCCCACCTCTCGCGCTGTTTTATCTGCTCCCTCCTCTCGCGCTGTTTTATCTGCTCCCTCCTCTCGCGCTGTTTTATCTGCTCCCTCCTCTCGCGCTGTTTTATCTGCTGCCACCTCTCGCGCTGTTTTATCTGCTCTCTCCTCTCGCGCTGTTTTATCTGCTCTCGCCTCTCCCGCTGATTTATCTGCTCCCTCCTCCCGCCCTGTTTTATCTGATCCCTCCTATCGCGATGTTTTATCTGCTCCCTCCTCTCGCCATGTTTTATCTTCTCCCTCCTCTCGCGCTGTTTTATCTGCTCCCTCCTCTCGCGCTGTTTATTCAGCTCCCTCCTCTCGCGCTGTTTTATCTGCTCGCTCCTCTCGCGCTGTTTTACCTGCTCTCTCCTCTCGCGCTGTTTATTCTGCTCCCTCCTCTCGCGCTGTTTTATCGGCTCCCTCCTCTCTCGCTGTTTTGTCTGCTCTCTCCTCTCGCGCTGTTTTATCTGATCACTCCTCTCGCGCTGTTTTATCTGATCTCTCCTCTCGCGCTGTTTTATCTGCTCTCTCCTCTCGCGCTGTTTTATCTTCTACCTCCTCTCGCGCTGTTTTATCTGCTCTCTCCTCTCGCGCTCTTTAATCTGCTCCCTCCTGTCGCCCTGTTTTATCTGCTCTCTCCTCTCGCGCTGTTCTATCTGCTCTCTCGTCTCCCGCTGTTTTATCTGCTCTCTCCTCTTGCGCTGTTTTATCTGCTCTCTCCTCTCTCGCTGTTTTATCTGCTCCCTCCTCTAGCGCTGTTTTATCTGTTCTCTCCTCTCGCACCGTTTTATCTGCTCCCTCCTCTCGCGCTGTTTAATCTGCTCTCTCCTCTCGCGCTGTTTTATCTGCTCCCTCCTCTCGCGCTGTTTTATCTGTTCCCACCTCTTTTGCTGTTATATCTGCTCTCTCCTCTAGTGCTGTTTTATCTGCTCTCTCCTCTCGCGCTGTTTTATCGGCTCTCACCTCTCGCGCTGTTTTATCTGCTCCCTCCTCTCACACTGTTTTATCTGCTCCCTCCTCTTACACTGTTTTATCTGCTCCCTCCTCTCACACTGTTTTATCTGCTCTCTCCTCTCGCGCTGTTTTATCTGCTACCTCCTCTCGCTCTGTATTATCTGCTCTCTTCTATCGCGCTGTTTTATCTGCTCCCTCCTCTCACACTGTTTTATCTACTCTCTCCTCTCGCGCTGTTTTATCTGCTCCCTCCTCTCCCGCTGTTTTATCTGCTCTCTCCTCTCGCGCTTTTTTTCTCCTCTCTTCTCTCCAGATGTTTTATCTGCTCCCTCCTCTCGCGCTGTTTTATCTGCTCTATCCTCTCGCGCTGTTTTATCTGCTCCCTCCTCTCACACTGTTTTATCTGCTCCCTCCTCTCGCGCTGTTTTATCTGCTCACTCCTCTCGCGCTGTTTTATCTGCTCTCTCCTCACGCGCTGTTTTATCTGCTCCATCCTCTCGCGCTGTCTTAACTGCTCTCTCCTCTCGCGCTGTTTTATCTGCTCCCTCCTCTCGCGCTGTATTATCTGCTCTCTCCTCTCGCGCTGTGTTAACTGCTCCCTCCTCACACACTGTTTTATCTGCTCCCTCCTCACGCGCTGTTTTATCTGCTCTCTCCTCTCGCGCTATTTTATCTGCTCTCTCCTCTCGCGCTGTTTTATCTGGTCCCTCCTCTCGCGCTGTTTATTCTGCTCCCTCCGCTCGCGCTGTTTTATCTGATCCCTCCTCTCACGCTGCTTTATCTGCTCCCTCCTCCCGTGCTGTTTTATCTGCTCCCTCCTCTTACACTGTTTTATCTGCTCCCTCCTCTCGCGCTGTTTTATCTGCTCCCTCCTCTCACACTGTTTTATCTGCTCCCTCCTCTCCCGCTGTTTTATCTGCTCCCTCCTCTCACACTGTTTTATCTGCTCCCACCGCTCCAGCTGTTTTATCTGCTCCCTCGTCTCACACTGTTTTATCTGCTTCCTCCTCTCACACTGTTTTATCTGCTCTCTCCTCTCACGCTGTTTTATCTGCTCCCTCCACTCGCGCTGTTTTATCTGCTCTCTCCTCTCGCCCTGTTTTATCTGCTCCCTCCTCTCGCGCTGGTTTATCTGCTCTCTCCTCTCACGCTGTTTTATCTGCTCCCTCCTCTCGCGCTGTTTTATCTGCTCCCTACTCTCACACTGTCGTATCTGCTCTCTCCTCTTGCGCTGTTTTATCTGCTCCCTCCTCTCACACTGTTTTATCTGCTCTCTCCTCTCGCGCTGTTTTATCTGCTGCCTCCTCTCCTGCTTTTTTCTCTGCTCCTTCCTCTCAAGCTGCTTTTTATGCTCCCACCTCTCGCGCTGTTTTATCAGCTCTCTCCTCTCGAGCTGTTTTCTCTGCTCTCTCCTCTTGCGCTGTTTTATCTGCTATCTCCTCTCGCGCTGTTTTATCTGCTCTCTCCTCTCCCGCTGTTTTATCTGCTCCCTCCTCTCACACTGTTTTATCTGCTCCCTCCTCTCGCGCTGTTTTATCTGCTCTCTCCTCTCTCGCTGCTTTATCTGCTCCCTCCTCTCGCGCTGTTTTATCTGCTCCCTCCTCTCGCGCTGTTTTACCTCCTCCCTCCTCTCGCGCTGTTTTATCTGCTCTCTCCTCTCGCGCTGTTTTATCTGCTCTCAACTCTCGCGCTGTTTTATCTGCTCCCTCTATTCTCGCGCTGTTTTATCTGCTCCCTCCTCTCGCCCTGTTTTATCTGCTCCCTCCTCTCGCCCTGTTTTATCTGATCCCTCCTCTCGCGCTGTTTTATCTGCTCCCTCTTCTCGCGCTGTTTTATCTGCTCCCTCCTCTCGCCCTGTTTTATCTTCACCCTCCTCTCGCGCTGTTTTATCTGCTCCCTCTACTCGCGCTGTTTATTCTGCTCCCTCCTCTCGCGCTGTTTTATCTGCTCCCTCCTCTCGCGCTGTTTTACCTGCTCTCTCCTCTCGCGCTGTTTATTCTGCTCCCTCCTGACGTGCTGTTTTATCTGCTCCCTCCTCTCGCGCTGTTTTATTTGCTCTCTCCTCTCGCACTGTTTTATCATCTCCCTCCTCTCGCGCTGTTTTATCTGCTCTCTCCTGTCACGCTGTTTTATCTGCTCCTTCCTCTCACGCTGTTTTATCTGCTCCCTCCTCTCGCGCTGTTTTATCTGCTCGATCATCTCGCACTGTTTTATCTGCTCCCTCCTCTCACACTGTTTTATCTGCTCCCTCCTCTCGCGCTGTTTTATCTGCTCTATCCTCTCGCGCTGTTTTATCTTCTCCCTCCTCTCGCGCTGTTTTATCTGCTCTCTCCTGTCACGCTGTTTTATCTGCTCCTTCCTCACACACTGTTTTATCTGCTCCCTCCTCTCGCGCTGTTTTATCTGCTGTATCCTCTCGCACTGTTTTATCTGCTCCCTCCTCTCACACTGTTTTATCTGCTCCCTCCTCTCGCGCTGTTTTATCTGCTCTCTCCTCTCGCGCTGTTTTATCTGCTCCCTCCTCTCCCGCTGTATTATCTGCTCTCTCCTCTCGCGCTGTGTTAACTGCTCCCTCCTCTCACACTGTTTTATCTGCTCTCTCATCTCGTGCTGTTTTATCTGCTCCCTCCTCTCGCCCTGTTTTATCTGATCCCTCCTCTCGTGCTGCTTTATCTGCTCCCTCTTCTCGCGCTGATTTGTCTGCTCCCTCCTCTCGCCATGTTTTATCTTCTCCCTCCTCTCGCGCTGTTTTATCAGCTCCCTCCTCTCGCGCTGTTTATTCAGCTCCCTCCTCTCACGCTGTTTTATCTGCTCCCTCCTCTCGCGCTGTTTTACCTGCTCTCTCCTCTCGCGCTGTTTATTCTTCTCCCTCCTCTCGCGCTGTTTTATCGGCTCCCTCCTCTCTCGCTGTTTTGTCTGCTCTCTCCTCTCGCGCTGTTTTATCTGATCACTCCTCTCGCGCTGTTTTATCTGATCTCTCCTCTCGCGCTGTTTTATCTGCTCTCTCCTCTCGCGCTGTTTTATCTTCTAACTCCTCTCGCGCTGTTTTATCTGCTCTCTCCTCTCGCGCTCTTTAATCTGCTCCCTCCTCTCGCCCTCTTTTATCTGCTCTCTCCTCTAGCGCTGTTCTATCTGCTCTCTCGTCTCCCGCTGTTTTATTTGCTCTCTCCTCTTGTGCTGTTTTATCTGCTCTCTCCTCTCCCGCTGTTTTATCTGCTCCCTCCTCTAGCGCTATTTTATCTGTTCTCTCCTCTCGCACCGTTTTATCTGCTCCCTCCTCTCGCGCTGTTTAATCTGCTCTCTCCTCTCGTGCTGTTTTATCTGCTCCCTCCTCTCGCGCTGTTTTATCTGCTCCCTCCTCTTGCGCTGTTTTATCTGCTCTCTCCTCTAGTGCTGTTTTATCTGCTCTCTCCTCTCGCGCTGTTTTATCTGCTCTCACCTCTCGCGCTGTTTTATCTGCTCCCTCCTCTCACACTGTTTTATCTGCTCCCTCCTCTCGCGCTGTTTTATCTGCTGCCTCCTCTTGCGCTGTTTATCTGCTCTCTTCTCTCACGCTGTATTATCTGCTCCCTCCTCTCACACTGTTTTATCTGCTCCCTCCTCTCACACTGTTTTATCTGCTCTCTCCTCTCGCGCTGTTTTATCTGCTCCCTCCTCTCGCTCTGTATTATCTGCTCTCTTCTATCGCGCTGTTTTATCTGCTCCCTCCTCTCACACTGTTTTATCTGCTCTCTCCTCTCACGCTGTTTTATCTGCTCCCTCCTCTCCCGCTGTTTATCTGCTCTCTCCTCTCGCGCTTTTTTTCTCCTCTCTTCTCTCCAGCTGTTTTATCTGCTCCCTCCTCTCGTGCTGTTTTATCTGCTCTATCCTCTCGCGCTGTTTTATCTGCTCCCTCCTCTCACACTGTTTTATCTGCTCCCTCCTCTCGCACTGTTTTATCTGCTCTCTCCTCTCGCGCTGTTTTATCTGCTCTCTCCTCACGCGCTGTTTTATCTGCTCCCTCCTCTCGCGCTGTCTTATCTGTTCTCTCATCTCGCGCTGTTTTATCTGCTCCCTCCTCTCGCGCTGTATTATCTGCTCTCTACTCTCGCGCTGTGTTAACTGCTCCCTCCTCTCACACTGTTTTATCTGCTCCCTCCTCTCGCGCTGTTTGATCTGCTCCATCCGCTCGCGCTGTTTTATCTGATCCCTCCTCTCACGCTGCTTTATCTGCTCCCTCCTCCCGTGCTGTTTTATCTGCTCCCTCCTCTAACACTGTTTTATCTGCTCCCTCCTCTCGCGCTGTTTTATCGGCTCCCTCCTCTCACACTGCTTTATCTGCTCTCGCCTCTCCCGCTGTTTTATCTGCTCTCTCATCTCCCGCTGTTTTATCTGCTCCCTCCTCTCGCGCTGTTTTATCTGCTCTCTCCTCTCGCGCTGTATTATCTTCTCTCTCCTCTCGCGCTGTTTTTTCTGCTCCCTCCTCTCGCGCTGTTTTATCTGCTCCCTCCTGTCGCCCTGTTTTATCTGCTCTCTCCTCTCCCGCTGTTTTATCTGCTCTCTCCTCTCCCGCTGTTTTATCTGCTCTCTCCTCTTCCGCTGTTTTATTTCCTCTGTCCTCTCCCGCTGTTTTATCTGCTCCCTCCTCTCGCGCTGTTTTTTCTGTTCTCTCCTCTCGCGCAGTTTTATCTGCTCCCTCCTCTCGTGCTGTTTTATCTGCTCTCTCCTCTCGCGCTGTTTTATCTGCTCCCTCCTCTCGTGCTGTTTTATCTGCTCCCTCCTCTCGCGCTGTTTTACCTACTCCCTCCTCTCGCGCTGTTTTATCTGCTCTCTCCTCTCGCGCTGTTTTATCTGCTCTCAACTCTCGCGCTGTTTTATCTGCTCCCTCCTTTCTCGCGCTGTTTTATCTGCTCCCTCCTCTCGCCCTGTTTTATCTGCTCCCTCCTCTCGCCCTGTTTTATCTGATCCCTCCTCTCGCGCTGTTTTATCAGCTCCCTCTTCTCACCCTGTTTTATCTGCTCCCTCCTCTCGCATTGTTTTATCTGATCCCTCCTCTCGTGCTGTTTTATCTGATCCCTCCTCTCGCGCTGTTTATTCTGCTCCCTCCTCTCGCGCTGTTTTATCTGCTCCCTCCTCTCGCGCTGATTTACCTGCTCTCTCCTGTCACGCTGTTTTATCTGCTCCTTCCTCTCACACTGTTTTATCTGCTCCCTCCTCTCGCGCTGTTTTATCTGCTGTATCCTCTCGCGCTGTTTTATCTGCTCCCTCCTCTCACACTGTTTTATCTGCTCCCTCCTCTCGCGCTGTTTTATCTGCTCTCTCCTCTCGCGCTGTTTATCTGCTCCCTCCTCTCTCGCTGTATTATCTGCTCTCTCCTCTCGCGCTGTGTTAACTGCTCCCTCCTCTCACACTGTTTTATCTGGTCCCTCCTCTCGCGCTGTTTATTCTGGTCCCTCCGCTCGCGCTGTTTTATCTGATCCCTCCTCTCACGCTGCTTTATCTGCTCCCTCCTCCCGCGCTGTTTTACCTGCTCCCTCCTCTGACACTGTTTTATCTGCTCCCTCCTCTCGCGCTGTTTTATCTGCTCCCTCCTCTCACACTGTTTTATCTGCTCCCTCATCTCCCGCTGTTTTATCTGCTCCCTCCTCTCACACTGTTTTATCTGCTCCCACCTCTCCCGCTGTTTTATCTGCTCCCTCGTCTCACACTGTTTTATCTGCTCCCTCCTCTCACGCTGTTTTATCTGCTCCCTCCTCTCACACTGTTTTATCTGCTCCCTCAACTCCCGCTGTTTTATCTGCTCCCTCCTCTCACACTGTTTTATCTGCCCCCGCCTCTCACACTGCTTTATCTGCTCCCTCCTCTCGCGCTGTTTAATCTGCTCTCTCCTCTCGCGCTGTTTTATCTGATCCCTCCCCTCGCATTGTTTTATCTTCTCCCTCCACTCGCGCTGTTTTATCTGCTCCCTCCTCTCGCGCTGTTTTTTCTGCTCTCTCCTCTCGCGCTGTTTTATCTGCTCGCTCGTTTCGCTCTGTTTTCTCTGCTCCTTCCTCTCACGCTGTTTTATCTGCTCCCACCTCTCCCGCTGTTTTATCTGCTCTCTCCTCTTGAGCTGTTTTCTCTGCTCTCTCCTCTCGCGTTGTTTTATCTGCACACTCCTCTCACGCTGTTTTATCTGCTCTCTCCTCTCGCGCTGTTTTATCTGCTCTCTCCTCTCGCGCTGTTTTAACTGCTCTCTCCTCTCGCGCTGTTTTTTCTGCTCCCTCCTCTCGCGCTGTTTTATCTGCTCCCTCCTCTCGCGCTGTTTTATCTGCTCCCTCCTCTCGCGCTGTATTCTGTGCTCTCTCCTCTCGCGCTGTTTTATCTGCACCCTCCTCTCGCGCTGTTTTATCTGCACCCTCCTCTCGCACTGTTTTATCTGCTCCCTCCTCTCGCGCTGTTTAACTGCTCTCTCCTCTCGCGTTTATTTTCTCCTCTCTTCTCTCCAGCTGTTTTATCTGCTCCCGCCTCTCGCGCTGTTTTATCTGCTCTATCCTCTCGCGCTGATTTATCTGCTCCATCCTCTCACACTGTTTTATCTGCTCCCTCCTCTCGCGCTGTTTTATCTGCTCTCTCCTCTCGCGCTGTTTTATCTGCTCTCTCCTCACGCGCTGTTTTATCAGCTCCCTCCTCTCGCGCTGTCTTATCTGCTCTCTCCTCTCGCGCTGTTTAATCTGCTCCCTCCTCTCGCTCTGTATTATCTGCTCTCTTCTATTGCGCTGTTTTATCTGCTCCCTCCTCTCACACTGCTTTATCTTCTCTCTCCTCTCGCGCTGTTTTATCTGCTCCGTCCTCTCCCGCTGTTTTATCTGGTCTCTCCTCTCGCGTTTTTTTTCTCCTCTCTTCTCTCCAGCTGTTTTATCTGCTCCCTCCTCTCGCGCTGCTTTATCTGCTCTATCCTCTCGCGCTGTTTTATCTGCTCCCTCCTCTCGCGCTGTTTTATCTGCTCTCTCCTCTCGCGCTGTTTTATCTGCTCTCTCCTCACGGGCTGTTTTATCTGCTCCCTCCTCTCGCGCTGTCTTATCTGCTCTCTCCTCTCGCGCTATTTTATCTGCTCCCTCCTCTCGCGCTGTATTATCTGCTCTCTCCTCTCGCGCTGTTTTATCTGGTCCCTCCTCTCGCGCTGTTTATTCTGCTCCCTCCGCTCGCGCTGTTTTATCTGATTCCTCCTCTCACGCTGCTTTATCTGCTCCCTCCTCCCGCGCTGTTTTATCTGCTCCCTCCACTAACACTGTTTTATCTGCTCCCTCCTCTCGCGCTTTTTTATCCGCTCCCTCCTCTCACATTGTTTTATCTGCTCCCTCCTCTCCCGCTGTTTTATCTGCTCCCTCCTCTCACACTGTTTTATCTGCTCCCACCTCTCCCGCTGTTTTATCTGCTCCCTCGTCTCACACTGTTTTATCTGCTCCCTCCTCTCACGCTGTTTTATCTGCTCTCTCCTGTCACGCTGTTTTATCTGCTCCCTCCACTCGCGCTGTTTTATCTGCTCTCTCCTCTCGCCCTGTTTTATCTGCTCCCTCCTCTCGCGGTGGTTTATCTGCTCTCTCCTCTCACGCTGTTTTATCTGCTCCCTCCTCTCGCGCTGTTTTATCTGCTCCCTACTCTCACACTGTCGTATCTGCTCTCTCCTCTCGCGCTGTTTTATCTGCTCCCGCCTCTCACACTGTTTTATCTGCTCTCTCCTCTCGCGCTGTTTTATCTGCTCACTCCTCTCGCGCTTTTTTCTCTGCTCCTTCCTCTCGCGCTGCTTTTTCTGCTCCCACCTCTCGCGCTGTTTTATCTGCTCCCTCCTCTCGAGCTGTATCTCTCTGCTATCTCCTCTCGCGCTGTTATATCTGCTCTCTCCTCTTGCGCTGTTTTATCTGCTCTCTCCTCTCCCGCTGTTTTATCTGCTGCCTCCTCTCACGCTGTTTTATCTGCTCTCTGCTCTCGCGCTGTTTTTTCTGCTCCCTCCTCTCGCGCTGTTTTATCTGCTCCCTCCTGTCACCCTGTTTTATCTGCTCTCTCCTCTCCCGCTGTTTTATCTGCTCTCTCCTCTCCCGCTGTTTTATCTGCTCTCTCCTATTGCGCTGTATTATCTGCTCTCTCCTCTCCCGCTGTTTTATCTGCTCCCTCCTCTCGCGCTGTATTTTTCTGTTCTCTCCTCTCACGCAGTTTTATCTGCTCCCTCCTCTCGCGCTGTTTTATCTGCTCTCTCCTCTCGCGCTGTTTTATCTGCTCCCTCCTCTCGCGCTGTATTATCTGCTCCCTCCTCTTGCGCTGTTTTACCTGCTCCCTCCTCTCGCGCTGTTTTATCTGCTCTCTCCTCTCGCGCTGTTTTATCTGCTCTCAACTCTCGCGCTGTTTTATCTGCTCACTCCTTTCTGGCGCTGTTTTATCTGCACCCTCCTCTCGCCCTGTTTTATCTGCTCCCTCCTCTCGCCCTGTTTTATCTGATCCCTCCTCTCGCGCTGTTTTATCTGCTCCCTCTTCTCGCGATGTTTTATCTGCTCCCACCTCTCGCCCAGTTTTATCTTCTCCCTCCTCTCGCGCTGCTTATGTGCTCCCTCCTCTCGCGCTGTTTTATCTGCTCCCTCCTCTCGCGCTGTTTTACCTGCTCTCTCCTCTCGCGCTGTTTATTCTGCTCCCTCCTGACACGCTGTTTTATCTTCTCCCTCCTCTCGCGCTGTTTTATCTGCTCTCTCCTGTCACGCTGTTTTATCTGCTCCTTCCTCTCACACTGTTTTATCTGCTCCCACCTCTCACGCTGTTTTATCTGCTCTCTCCTCTCACGCTGTTTTATCTGCTCCCTCCTCTCCCGCTGTTTATCTGCTCTCTCCTCTCGCGCTTTTTTTCTCCTCTCTTCTCTCCAGCTGTTTTATCTGCTCCCTCCTCTCGTGCTGTTTTATCTGCTCTATCCTCTCGCGCTGTTTTATCTGCTCCCTCCTCTCAAACTGTTTTATCTGCTCCATCCTCTCGCACTGTTTTATCTGCTCTCTCCTCTCGCGCTGTTTTATCTGCTCTCTCCTCACGCGCTGTTTTATCTGCTCCCTCCTCTCGCGCTGTCTTATCTGCTCTCTCATCTCGCGCTGTTTTATCTGCTCCCTCCTCTCGCGCTGTATTATCTGCTCTCTACTCTCGCGCTGTGTTAACTGCTCCCTCCTCTCACACTGTTTTATCTGCTCCCTCCTCTCGCGCTGTTTGATCTGCTCCATCCGCTCGCGCTGTGTTAACTGCTCCCTCCTCTCACACTGTTTTATCTGCTCCCTCCTCTCGCGCTGTTTGATCTGCTCCATCCGCTCGCGCTGTTTTATCTGCTCCCTCCTCTCGCGCTGTTTTATCGGCTCCCTCCTCTCACACTGCTTTATCTGCTCTCTCCTCTCCCGCTGTTTTATCTGCTCTCTCATCTCCCGCTGTTTTATCTGCTCCCTCCTCTCGCGCTGTTTTATCTGCTCTCTCCTCTCGCGCTGTATTATCTGCTCTCTCCTCTCGCGCTGTTTTTTCTGCTCCCTCCTCTCGCGCTGTTTTATCTGCTCCCTCCTGTCGCCCTGTTTTATCTGCTCTCTCCTCTCCCGCTGCTTTATCTGCTCTCTCCTCTCCCGCTGTTTTATCTGCTCTCTCCTCTTCCGCTGTTTTATTTCCTCTGTCCTCTCCCGCTGTTTTATCTGCTCCCTCCTCTCGCGCTGTTTTTTCTGTTCTCTCCTCTCGCGCAGTTTTATCTGCTCCCTCCTCTCGTGCTGTTTTATCTGCTCTCTCCTCTCGCGCTGTTTTATCTGCTCCCTCCTCTCGTGCTGTTTTATCTGCTCCCTCCTCTCGCGCTGTTTTACCTACTCCCTCCTCTCGCGCTGTTTTATCTGCTCTCTCCTCTCGCGCTGTTTTATCTGCTCTCAACTCTCGCGCTGTTTTATCTGCTCCCTCCTTTCTCGCGCTGTTTTATCTGCTCCCTCCTCTCGCCCTGTTTTATCTGCTCCCTCCTCTCGCCCTGTTTTATCTGATCCCTCCTCTCGCGCTGTTTTATCAGCTCCCTCTTCTCACCCTGTTTTATCTGCTCCCTCCTCTCGCATTGTTTTATCTGATCCCTCCTCTCGCGCTGTTTTATCTGATCCCTCCTCTCGCGCTGTTTATTCTGCTCCCTCCTCTCGCGCTGTTTTATCTGCTCCCTCCTCTCGCGCTGTTTTACCTGCTCTCTCCTGTCACGCTGTTTTATCTGCTCCTTCCTCTCACACTGTTTTATCTGCTCCCTCCTCTCGCGCTGTTTTATCTGCTGTATCCTCTCGCGCTGTTTTATCTGCTCCCTCCTCTCACACTGTTTTATCTGCTCCCTCCTCTCGCGCTGTTTTATATGCTCTCTCCTCTCGCGCTGTTTTATCTGCTCCCTCCTCTCTCGCTGTATTATCTGCTCTCTCCTCTCGCGCTGTGTTAACTGCTCCCTCCTCTCACACTGTTTTATCTGGTCCCTCCTCTCGCGCTGTTTATTCTGGTCCCTCCGCTCGCGCTGTTTTATCTGATCCCGCCTCTCACGCTGCTTTATCTGCTCCCTCCTCCCGCGCTGTTTTATCTGCTCCCTCCTCTGACACTGTTTTATCTGCTCCCTCCTCTCACGCTGTTTTATCTGCTCCCTCCTCTCACACTGTTTTATCTGCTCCCTCATCTCCCGCTGTTTTATCTGCTCCC
>NW_027599536.1:0-25000 GCF_964194155.1 Cetorhinus maximus
TACAATTATAGTGTTTATCATGGACACGGATAATACCTGTGGAGAAATGGATTCCTGTCAAATCCTTTAAATAATTAAATGCTTTCATGTAATCATTGAACATCAGAGTCACAACAGTCCACAGAAAGAGGATCATTTCAAAATCTCATGAGGCAAACTTCAGCAGAGAACCAACATTGACCAAGCCGCAGTGTAAATTTGTGTTATTTTCCTGTGGTTATCGCATTAGAATGGCCAGTGTGAGAAGAGCAAATAATAATTCAAATCCAATCGGGGGTTTCGGGGTGGTTTATATACAGAATAACAGATACCCGGGAGTGAGTTACAGACTGGAATCTAATCGAGGGGTTCGGGGTGGTTTATATACAGAATAACAGACACCGGGGAGTGAGTTACCGACTGGAATCTAATCGAGGGGTTCGGGGTGGTTTATATATAGAATAACAGATACCCGGGAGTGAGTTACAGACTGGAATCTAACCGAGGGGTTCGGGGTGGTTTATATATAGAATAACAGATACCCGGGAGTGAGATACAGACTGGAATCTAATCGAGGGGGTCGGGGTGGTTTATATATAGAATAACAGATACCCGGGAGTGAGATACAGACTGGAATCAAACCGAGGGGTTCGGGGTGGTTTATATATAGAATAACAGATACCCGGGAGTGAGTTACAGACTGGAATCTAATCGAGGGGTTCGGGGTGGTTTATATATAGAATAACAGATACCCGGGAGTGAGTTACAGATTGGAATCTAATCGAGGGGTTCGGGGTGGTTTATATATAGAATAACAGATACCCGGGAGTGAGTTACAGACTGGAATCTAATCGAGGTATTCGGGGTGGTTTATGTACAGAATAACAGATACCCGGGAGTGAGTTACAGACTGGAATCTAATCGAGGGCTTCGAGGTGGGTGCGGCTACAGAACCGGTTTCCTCCGGTCAGACTTGCTGCCTCAGCGCTCCACGTCAATGGAGGAAGATCACCGTTCTGACTGGCGTGGCCTGAAAGGGCGGTGCAAGCAGACTCACTCAGCACAACAGAGGCAAACAGAGGCAATCAGTGCAAAACAGAGCCAAACAGAGCAATACATAGCCAAACAGAGCAATACATAGCCAAACAGAGCAATACATAGCCAAACAGAGCCAAACAGAGCAATACATAGCCAAACAGAGCAATACATAGCCAAACAGAGCCAAACAGAGCAATACGTAGCCAAACAGAGCCAAACATAGCAAAACAGAGCTGAACAGATCCAAACAGAGGCAAACAGAGCAAAGCAGAGCCAAACATAGCAAAACAGAGTTGAACAGAACCAAACAGAGGCAAACAGAGCCACTCGGAACTTTCAAAAAGGAGAATTGGATAGAGGCTCGAATGGGGGGGGGAACGTTTTACGAGGAGATGGCGGGGGGGTGGGGTGGGGTGGGGGGCAGAGAAGAGGCAGGGAGGGAGGGGGGGGTTGACTGTGCCGCCCGTTCGGAAGGGCCAGTAAAGGCTCCTCGGGCTGAACGGCCTCACCGTGGGCCGGCCGCACTCACTCGGGGGAAAGCCGGGCCAACCATCGGCCAGGTTCCCTCTTCCCGATCACACTCGGCGACGGGTCGGGGACGAGCGGCGGGTGGAAAAGGAAAACAAGACCGCGGGGGGTTGGGCGGGGGGGGAGGGGATGGGGAGGGAGAAAGGGGGCTCCCCCTCGATAGCCACCAACACTCCGCAAGCGCCTCGGACCAGCACAGCCCGCCCCGTGGGCGATCCACCCACGGCAAGCCTCAGGCTGCGGCCTAGACCAAGCCGGATGATGCAACATTTGGGACGTTGGCAGGAAAAAGGCGGGAGAGCGGCCTCGAAGAGTTGAAAAGCTCCCTTACCATGAGTCTTAGCTATTTGGACAGAGAAGGCAAAGAAAAGTAAAGCCGGCTTCATCATTTTAAAAGGCAAATATGTTCGAACGTGCGACAGGCAAACAGGAGACATCTGGAACATTCTTTGCTCACTTCCTGGTTGGCCTTCCCCTCTCTCTGACGTAGGTCTCTACGTCAACGATGGCCCAACCCCCACAGGCCTTGCCAAGCCCGACCTCAGCGTCACTGCAAAGGGAAGTTCCGGAGACAGAGGAGGAGGGATCAGGTCAGGGAAACAATCGGCGGGAACTCGTTCAAACTCTGCTGTCCCACCCCCACCAAACCACCGGCCCACCCACTGACCCAGCTCACACTGCATCCCGGTCACCCCCTCCTTACCCACCCAGTGCTGGAAATCGGACACTGTCCACCCGCCCCCCCACCCCACTCCCTCCCTCCGGGTCTGAGAACGCCTCGATTTTCAAATTCTCACCCTCCTCCTGTTCAAATCCCTCCCTCACCGCCTACCTCCCTATCTCTGTAACCTCCTTCAGCCCCTACAATTCTCATCCTCCAGTTCAAATACCTCCCTCACCCCCTCCCTCCCTCCCTATCTCGGTAACCTCCTCCAGCCCCTACAATTCTCATCCTCCTGTTCAAATCCCTCCCTCACCCCCTCCCTCCCTATCTCTGTAACCTCCTCCAGCCCCTACAATTCTCATCCTCCTGTTCAAATCCCTCCCTCACCCCCTCCCTCCCTATCTCTGTAACCTCCTCCTGCCCCTACAAATCTCATCCTCCTGTTCAAATCCCTCCATCACCCCCTCCCTCCCTATCTCTGCAACCTCCTCCAGTCCCCAAAAATTATCATCCTCCTGTTCAAATCCCTCCCTCATCCTCTCCCTCCCTATCTCAGTAAACTCCGCCAGCCCCTCCAATTCTCATCTTCCAGTTCAAAACCCTCCCTCACCCCCACCCTCCCTATCTCTGTAACCTCCTCCAGCCCCTACAATTCTCATCCTCCTGTTCAAATCCCTCCCTCAACCCCTCCCTCCCTATCTCTGTAATCTCTGCCAGCACCTCCAATTCTCATCATCCAGTTCCAATCCCTCCCTCACCCCCTCCCGCCCTATCTCTGTCACCTGCTCCAGACCCTACAATTCTCATCCTCGTGTTCCATTCCCTCCCTCCCCCTCCCTCCCTATCTCTGTAACCTCCTCTAGCCCCTACAATTCTCATCCTCCGGTTCAAATCCCTCCCTCGCCCCCTCCCTCCATATCTCTGTAACCTCCTCCAGCCCCTACAATTCTCATCCCCCTGTTCAAATGCCTCCCTCACCCCCTCCCTCCCTATCTCTGGAACCTCCACCAGCCCCTACAATTCTCATCCTCCTGTTCAAATCCCTCCCTCACCCCCTCCCTCCCTATCTCTGTAACATCCTCCAGCCCCTACAATTTTCATCCTCCTGTTCAAATCCCTCCCTCACCCTCTCCCTCCCTATCGCTGTAACCTCCTCCAGCCCCTACAATTCTCATCCTCCTGTTTGAATCCCTCCCTCACCCCCTCCCTCCCTATCTCTGTCAAATCCTCCAGCCCCTACAATTCTCATCCTTGTGTTCCAATCCCTCCCTCCCCCTCCCTCCCTATCTCTGCAACCTCCTCCAGTCCCCAAAAATTATCATCCTCCTGTTCAAATCTCTCCCTCATCCTCTCCCTCCCTATCTCAGTAAACTCTGCCAGCCCCTCCAATTCTCATCTTCCAGTTAAAATCCCTCCCTCACCCCCTCCCTCACTATCTCTGTAACCTCCTCCAGCCCCTACAATTCTCATCCTCCTGTTCAAATCCCTCCCTCAACCCCTCTCTCCCTATCTCTGTAACCTCCTCCAGCCCCTACAATTCCCATCCTCCTGTTCAAATCCCTCCCTCACCCCCTCCCTCCCTAACTCTGTAACATCCTCCAGCCCCTACAATTCCCATCCTCCTGTTCAAATCCCTCCCTCAACCCCTCCCTCCCTATCTCTGTAATCTCTGCCAGCACCTCCAATTCTCATCATCCAGTTCCAATCCCTCCCTCACCCCCTCCCGCCCTATCTCTGTCACCTGCTCCAGACCCTACAATTCTCATCCTCGTGTTCCATTCCCTCCATCCCTATCTCTGTAACCTCCTCTAGCCCCTACAATTCTCATCCTCCGGTTCAAATCCCTCCCTCGCCCCCTCCCTCCATATCTCTGTAACCTCCTCCAGCCCCTACAATTCTCATCCCCCTGTTCAAATGCCTCCCTCACCCCCTCCCTCCCTATCTCTGGAACCTCCTCCAGCCCCTACAATTCTCATCCTCCTGTTCAAATCCCTCCCTCACCCCCTCCCTCCCTAGCTCTGTAACATCCTCCAGCCCCTACAATTTTCATCCTCCTGTTCAAATGCCTCCCTCACCCCCTCCCTCCCTATCTCTGTAACATCCTCCAGCCCCTACAATTCTCATCCTCCTGTTCAAATGCCTCCCTAACCCCCTCCCTCCCTATCTCTGTAACCTCCTCCAGCCCCTACAATTCTCATCCTCCAGTTCAAATATCTCCATCACCCCCTCCCTCCCTCACTATCTCGGTAACCTCCTCCAGCCCCTACAATTCTCATCCTCCTGTTTGAATCCCTCCCTCACCCCCTCCCTCCCTATCTCTGTAACCTCCTCCAGCCCCTACAATTCTCATCCTCCTGTTCAAATCCCGCCGTCACCCCCTCCCTCCCTATCTCTGTAACCTCCTCCAACCCCTACAATTCCCATCCTCCTGTTCAAATCCCTCCCTCAATCCCTCCCTCCCTATCTCTGTAACCTCTGCCAGCCCCTCCAAATCTCATCTTCCAGTTCCAATCCCTCCCTCACCCCCTCCCTCCCTATCTCTGTCACCTCTTCCAGCCCCTACAATTCTCATCCTCGTGTTCCAATCCCTCCCTCCCCCTCCCTCCCTATCTCTGTAACCTCCTCCAGCCCCTACAATTCTCATCCTCCTGTTAAAATCCCTCCCTCGCCCCCTCCCTCCATATCTCTGTAACCTCCTCCAGCCCCTACAATTCTCATCCCCCTGTTCAAATGCCTCCCTCACCCCCTACCTCCCTATCTCTGTAACCTCCTCCAGCCCCTACAATTCTCATCCCCCTGTTCAAATGCCTCCCTCAGCCCCTACCTCCCTATCTCTGTAACATCCTCCAGTCTCTACAATTCTCATCCTCCTGTTCAAATCCCTCCCTCACCCCCTCCCTCCCTACCTCTGTAACCTCCTCCAGTCCCCAAAAATTATCATCCTTCTGTTCAAATCCCTCCCTCATTCTCTCCCTCCCTATCTCTGTAACCTCCTCCAGTCCCTACAATTCTCATCCTCCAGTTCAAATACCTCCCTCAACCCCTCCCTCCCTCCCTATCTCGGTAACCTCCTCCAGCCCCTACAATTCTCATCCCCCTGTTCAAATGCCTCCCTCACCCCCTACCTCCCTATCTCTGTAACATCCTCCAGTCTCTACAATTCTCATCCTCCTGTTCAAATCCCTCCCTCACCCCCTCCCTCCCTACCTCTGTAACCTCCTCCAGTCCCCAAAAATTATCATCCTTCTGTTCAAATCCCTCCCTCATTCTCTCCCTCCCTATCTCTGTAACCTCCTCCAGCCCCTACAATTCTCATCCTCCAGTTCAAATACCTCCCTCACCCCCTCCCTCCCTCCCTATCTCGGTAACCTCCTCCTGCCCCTACAAATCTCATCCTCCTGTTCAAATCCCTCCCTCAACCCCTGCCTCCCTATCTCTGTAACCTCTGCCAGCCCCTACAATTCTTATCCTCCTGTTGTAATCCCTCCATCAACCCCTCCCTCCCTATCTCTGTAACATCCTCCAGCCCCTCCAATTCTCATCCTCCAGTTCCAATCCCTCCCTCACCCCCTCCCTCCCTATCTCTGTCACCTCCTCCAGACCCTACAATTCTCATCCTCATGTTCCAATCCCTCCCTCCCCCTCGCTCCCTATCTCTGTAACCTCCTCTAGCCCCTACAATTCTCATCCTCCTGTTCAAATCCCTCCCTCACCCCCTCCCTCCCTATCTCTGTAACATCCTCCAGCCCATACAATTCTCATCCTCCTGTTCAAATCCCTCCCTCACCCCCTCCCTCCCTATCTCTGTCACCTCCTCCAGACCCTACAATTCTCATCCTCATGTTCCAATCCCTCCCTCCCCCTCGCTCCCTATCTCTGTAACCTCCTCTAGCCCCTACAATTCTCATCCTCCTGTTCAAATCCCTCCCTCACCCCCTCCCTCCCTATCTCTGTAACATCCTCCAGCCCCTACAATTCTCATCCTCCTGTTCAAATCCCTCCCTCACCCTCTTCGTCCCTATCTATGTAACATCCTCCAGCCCCTACAATTCTCATCCTCCTGTTCAAATCCCTCCCTTATCCCCTCCCTCCGTATCGCTGTAACCTTCTCCAGCCCCTACAATTCTCATCCTCCTGTTCAAATCACTCCCTCACCCCCTCCCTCCCTATCTCTGTAACCTCCTCCAGCCCCTACAATTCTCATCCTCCTGTTCAAATCCCTCCCTCACCCCCTCCCTCCCTATCTCTGTAACCTCCTCCAGCCCCTACAATTCTCATCCTCCTGTTCAAATCCCTCGTTCTTTCCGTTAATCCCGATTCTCGCCCTCCAGCTCCTCTGGTTGCTTTCCCTGATCTCCTTCCATGCTTGTGTCCCTCTGGTTCCCGACTCTCCTGCCACCAGATGCAGTTTCTCCTCCCCGTTGCCTCCATCGCAAACCCTTCCTGGTTCCGAACGCCGCGATTCGATTTCCCCCTTTCACATTCCCTGCTCCCAGGTGGAACGACCCCCCACCCCAGCTTCTCCCAGTGTGTCCGCGTGGACTGAAGTCCCTCATTGCTGGGTCCTTTCTGGCCAATCTCCTCCAGGCCCTCTCCAGGGCCCTGAAATCCTTCCCAAAACGTCCAGGACTTTCCATGATACTCCAGTTGAGGCTGAAGTGGTGTTTGAGAAAGGGTTTCACATCCTTGTTATTCTGCCCACACCCCTGCTTTAAACAGAAACGACCATATTTCACTTTTAATCCACTTCCCATCTTGCCCTGGGAATTTCCATCACGTTCACGGTACTGGAATAAGAACATATTAGGAGCAGGAGTAGGCCATTCGGCCCCTCCAGCCTGCTGCCCCAATCATTAAGATCATGGCTGATCTGATTGTGGTCTGAACTCCACTTACCTGTCTAGCCCTTCCCCCCATACCCCTCGCCTCCCTTGTCCATCAGAAACCTGCCTCACTCGGCCTTGACTATATTCAATGTCCCGGCCTCCACTGCTCTCCGGGGGGAGAGAATTCCACAGACTGACCACCCTCTGAGAGAAGAAATTCCTCCTCATCTCCTTGTACAGCCAGTGAAGTACTTTTGAAGTCTAGACACTGATCTGAGACACGTCCAAGAGCTTGCACCTCTGACAGTGCAGCACTCCCTCAGTACTGGCACCGGGGGGGGGAGTGTCGACCTGGATTATGGAGCTCAGGACTCTGGAGTAGGGCCTGAACCTATAATTTTGTAATCCTGAGACCAGAGGTTTTAATGACTGAGTTCCAGCTGAAATATCGTTTGTTCAGATGGATTCCTCGGATGGGTGTGTACAATTGGAATGTTCCGGTATCTGCGCCTCGGCCCTGCTGACAAATTCAGAGCCTGTTACCTGGCAAAACCCAGGAGATTGTTCAACTGCAACCCATATTATCCAATGGCAAAAGCAGGGGATGCACTGCAGTGTCACAGTCTCACCTCCCCCAGCCCCTGGGTATTGTGTTTACCTGTCATGTGTCACAGGGTGACAAGAGAGAGAGAGAAAGGGAGCTGGGGAGAGTGATGGGGAGAGGGAGAGACAGAGAGAGAGAGACTGAGACAGAGAGAGGCAGAGAGAGAGACTTAGGGATAGAGACAGAGGCAGGGAGACAGATAAGGGGGGAGAGAGATACAGAGAGAGAGAGAGAAAAACAGTGACAGAGGCAGAGAGAGAGAGGGAGGGAGAGAGACAGGGACAGGGAGAGAGAGAGAGGGGGAGACAGGTAGGGAGAGAGAGATATACAGAGAGAGAGAGAAGCACAGACAGAGGCAGAGAGAGAGAGACAGAGAGAGGTACAGAGAGAGAGAGGGAGGGAGAGAGATAGGGACAGGGAGAGAGAGAGAGAGAGAGAGGGGGTAGACAGGTAGGGAGAGATAGATACAGAGAGATACAGAGAGAGAGAGAGAAACCGAGGCAGAGGCAGAGAGAGAGACAGAGAGAGAGAGAGGGAGGGAGAGACACAGAGACAAGGAGAGAGACAGAGAGAGGGAGGGAGCGAGAGGCAGAGAGGCCAGAGAGGGAGAGAAGGAGACAGAGACAGAGTGAGTGAGGGGGATTGAGAAAGAGACAGAGGCAGAACCAGAGAAGGGAGAGAGACAGAGAGGCAGAGAGAGAGGGAGAGACAGAGAGAAAGGGATTGTGAAAGAGACAGATAGAGAGAGAGACACGGAGAGAGAGTGAGACACAGGGAGAGAGAGTAAAACTAGAGAGTGATAGAGAGAGAAAGATTTAGAAAGAGGGATTGAGAAAGAGGGCGAGACAGAGACAAGAGATGGAGACACAGTGAGAGATACAGACAGAGAGAGAGAGACAGAGACAGCAAGAGAAGCAGAGACAAAAAGAGAGAGACAGGGAGTTTTTAAGATTCATCTTAAAGGAGGAGAGAGAGACAGAGAGAGATAGGGAGACAGACAGGGAGGTGTTAAGGCGTGACAACAAGGAGGAGAGAGAGAGAGAGAGAGAAAGAGACGTGTTAAGGAGCGAGTTATAGGAGAGAGCATGCGAGAGAGGGACAGATAGACACAGAGACAGAGACAGAGAGAGAGACAGAGAGGTGTTAAGCAGTGACTTAAAGGAGGAGAGACAGAGAGCAAGAGGGGGGAGAGACAAAAACAGAAAGAGGCAGAGAGAGAGAGCGACAGAGAGAGAGAGACAGAGAGAGTGACAGAGAGGTAGAGAGTAAGACAGAGAGCAGGAAGAGAGAGAGGCAGAGAAAGGCAGTGAGAGAGAGAGGCAGGGAGAGAGGGAGACAGGGAGAGAGACAGACAGACAGAGAGAGGCAGCAAGAGAGAGAGGCAAGGAGAGAGGGAGAGACAGAGAGAGAGAGACAATCAAAGAGAGAGAGAGAGACAGAAAGAAAGAGAGACAGAGACAGCGAGATAGAGAGAGAGAGACAGAGACAGAGAGAAAGAGAGAGACAGAGTGAGAGTCAAAGAGAGAGAGAGAGACAGAGAGAGGGACAGAGAGAGACGGAGAAACAGACGAGTATTGAGAGACACTAACAGAGAACTTGCTCTGTACAAACTGACTGTCACATCTTGCAGATTAAATCAGTGACTACCTGAAATGTGTGCCCTTGACTGTAATGCAGCATGTGCCATCCTGAACTGATATAATGTGACACAGAAACCTGAAATCTTTGTTGACAAGAACAATTGTTCAATACTTACTCGCTTGCATTTTTATAGCGCCTTTAACAAAGGAACATGTCCTTAAGGAACTTCATAAGAGTGTCACGGAATGAAACTCCAATCCCAGGTCACGGTGGGGGGGAGTTATGAGGAACAAGTGACCAAAAACTCTGTCAAAGAGAGAGGTTTTAAGGAGCGTTTTAAAGGAGAGAGAGGGAGAGAGTGAAAGAGAGACAGAGACAGAAGGAGAGAAAGAGAGACAGGGTGGTTTAAGGAGCAACTTAAATGAGGAGAGAGGGGGGAGAGAAAGAGAGTGAGAGAGATGTTAAGGAGCAACTTAAAGGAGAGAGAAAGAGACAGAGGGAGAGACAGAGAGAGAGAGGTGTTCAGGAGCGACTTATAGGAGGAGTTAGAGAGAGGGGGAGGGAGAGAAAGGTGTTAAGGAGACTTATAGGAGACATAGAGAGAAAGGGAAATGGAGATGGAGAGACAGAGAGGAGTTAAGGAGTGAGAGAGAGGGGGTGTTAAGGACTGATTTAGAGGGGAGAGAGAGAGGGAGAAAGACAGAAAGAAAGAGATGGAGAGAGAGACAGGGGGAGAGACAGAGAGGGAGAGACAGACAGACAGAGAGAGAGACAGAGAGAGAGAGAGAGAAACAGAGAGAGAGAGAGACAGAGAGAGGGAGTGAGAGAGAGAGAAACAGAGAGAGAGAGAGACAGAGAGAGGGAGTGAGAAAGAGAGAGAGAGAGAGGCAGAGAGAGGGAGCGGGGAGAGAGAGAAACAGAGAGAGAGAGACAGAGGGAAAGAGGTGACAGGGAGAGAGAGAGACAGAGAGAGATAGGGAGAGAGCGGGAGAGAGAGAGACAGAGAGAAAGAGAGATAGGGAGAGAGAGAGAGACAGAGAGAGAGAGAGAGAGAGAGAAAAAGAGAGATAGGGAGAGATAGGGAGAGAGAGAGGGAGAGGGAGAGAGAGAGATAGAGAGAGATAGGGAGAGAGCGGGAGAGAGAGAGACAGAGAGAAAGAGAGATAGGGAGAGAGAGAGAGAGACAGAGCGAGAGAGAGAGAGAGAAAAAGAGAGATAGGGAGAGATAGGGAGAGAGAGAGGGAGAGGGAGAGAGAGAGATAGAGAGAGATAGGGAGAGAGCGGGAGAGAGAGAGACAGAGAGAAAGAGAGATAGGGAGAGAGAGAGAGAGACAGAGCGAGAGAGAGAGAAAAAGAGAGATAGGGAGAGATAGGGAGAGAGAGAGGGAGAGGGAGAGAGAGAGATAGAGAGGCGGTGTTTAGGGGAGAGGGGTTTAGGGAGGGAATTCCAGAGCTGAGGGAACCCCCCCCAACCCCCCAGGCAGCTGAAGGCCTGGCCGCCAATGGTGGAGCGATGGGAATCAGGGGATGCTCGAGAGGTTGGGATCAGGGGAGCGCAGAGATCTCCAGAGCACGTGGAATGATGTCAAAATGATTTGGATGATTATGAAAGTAACTCAGAGCGCACGATGAGCAATCGATTCGAGTACAAGGCGGGGAAGGGGTAAGAAGTTGTTCTTCAGCAGCACAAGGCCTGTTGCAAAGTCACCCCTGGAGTCATTGGAGGGGGGAAGCTATAGACGTCACTCGCCAGGCTAGTGTTTGTAGCCCCTCCCTAATTGCCCCTGGACCGAGCGTCTTGCTTAGGGCCGTGTCAGGTGGCGGTTAAGAGTCACCCCGCCCTTGGCGGTGGAGGTGGTCTGGAGTCATGTGTAGGCCGGACATCGCACTCTTCACCACCGCTTAGCGCTGCCAACTGCGACTGAGCGCGTTCCTGGAGGTTCGGACCCAGGGGGAGGGAGGGAGGTGGCGGAATAGCGGGTACCGGTCACCGCACTGGTGGTCCAGAGAGCGCAGGGCCACGCTCTGGGGACCCGGGTTCAAATCCCACCACTGCAGACGGTGAAATCGGAACTCAGTTAGAAACATCTGACAAAACCATCGCCAATTCTTGTAAAAACCCATCAGATTCACCAATGGGAAAAGAACCTGCTCTCTCTCTCTCTCTTTCTCTCTCTGCCTCTCTACCTCGCTCTCTGTCTCTCTCTTTCTCTCTCTGCCTCTCTACCTCTCTCTCTCTCTCTCTCTTTCTCTCTCTGCCTCTCTACCTCTCTCTCTGTCTCTCTCTTTCTCTCTCTGCCTCTCTACCTCTCTCTCTCTTCCTCTGTCTCTGTCTCTCTCTGTCTCTCTATCTCTCTCTCCCTATCCCTCTTTCTCTCTCTCTCTGTCTCTCTCTCTCTCTGTCTGTCTCTCTCCCTGTCTCTCTTTCTCTCCCTGTCTCTCTCTCTCTCTCTTTCCCTCTCTCTCTCTCTCCCTGTCCCTCTTTCTCTCTCTATCTCTCTGTCTCTCTCTCACTGCCTGTCTCTCTCTCCCTGTCTCTCTCTTTCTTTCTCTCTCTGCCCCTCTCTCTCTTTCCCTGTCCCTCTTTCTCTCTCTCTGTCTCTCTCTCACTGTCTGTCTCTCTCTCCCTGTCTCTCTCTCTTTCCTTCTCTCTCTGCCCCTCTCTCTCTCTCCCTGTCCCTCTTTCTCTCTGTCTCTCTCTCTCACTGTCTGTCTCTCTCTCCCTGTCTCTCTCTCTTTCTTTCTCTCTCTGCCCCCCTCTCTCTCCCTGTCCCTCTTTCTCTCTCTCTCTGTCTCTCTCACTGTCTGTCTCTCTCTCCCTGTCTCTCTCTCTTTCTTTCTCTCTCTCTCTCTTTCTTTCTCTCTCCCTGTCCCTCTTTCTCTCTGTCTCTCTCTCTCTCTCTCTGTCTCTCTCTCTCTCCCTGTCTCTCTCTTTCTCTCTCTCTCTCTCTGTCTGTCTCTCTCTCCCTATCTCTCTCTCTTTCTTTCTCTCTCTGCCCCTCTCTCTCTTTCCCTGTCCCTCTTTCTCTCTCTCTCACTGTCTGTCTCTCTTTCTTTCTTTCTCTGCCCCTCTCTCTCCCTGTCCCTCTCTCTCTCTCTCTCACTGTTTGTCTCTCTCTCTCCCTGTCTCTCTCTCTGCCTCTCTCTCTCTCTCTCTCCCTGTCCCTCTTTCTCTCTCTCGCTCTGTCTCTCTCTCTCACTGTCTGTCTCTCTCTCTTTCTTTCTCTCTCTGCCCCTCTCTCTCTTTCCCTGTCCCTCTTTCTCTCTCTCTCTCTCACTGTCTGTCTCTCTCTCCCTGTCCCTCTTTCTCTCTCACTGTCTGTCTCTCTCTCCCTGTCTCTCTCTCTCTCTCTTTCCCTCTCTCTCTCTCTCTCTCTCCCTGTCCCTCTTTCTCTCTGTCTCTCTCTCTGTTTCTAACCCAACAGGTAATTCCAGACCCCCCGCCCCCCGAGCAATGTGGTTGACTTGAACAAGGGCAATGCCCCCACAGGTCAGCCAACACATGCGTCCTTGTGACACACTGTCAACTAGAAAGCCAAAAGGACTCATGACCCAAATGGGTGATTCCTGACCCGTCTTTTTTAACCCCGTGTTGAATATTTTTATGTCTGGTACAGAGAAACGTTCACAGGAAATTTAAAAAGAAACAATCCTTTTCGAATGTTCCCCTTTGACTGTCCTCCAGGATTACACACACAGCGGGCGTGCTGGAGATTGGCTGCTTCGTACCTCCCGGAGTCCAGAGAGTCAGGAGGGGCGCAGGAAAGTCTGGTCCATCATCCACACGAGCATCCGAATTAGGGACAGGAGTAGGCCACTCGGCCCCTCAAGCCCTGCTCTGCTGTTCCATAAGATCACGTCTGACCTGAGTGTAACCTCTGCCCCACATTCCCGCCTCCCCCTACGATAACCTTTCACCCCCCCTTGTTAACCAAGAATCGATCTCGCTCGGCCTTAACAATATTCAGACTCCACTGCCCTTTGAGGAAGGGAGTTCCAAACACTCAACACCCTCTGAGAGGAAAAGTTTCTCCTCATCTCTGTCTTGAAAGGGCGACCCCCTTATTTTTAAGCAGTGACCCCCCTCGTTCTAGATTCTCCCACAAGAGGAAACATCCTCTCCACATCCACCTCGGGCCTGCTCCGCCAATCAGCCCCTCGGGCCTGCTCCGCCAATCAGCCCCTCGGGCCTGCTCCACCAATCAGCCCCTCGGGCCTGCTCCACCAATCAGCCCCTCGGGCCTGCTCCACCAATCAGCCCCTCGGGCCTGCTCCGCCTATCAGCCCCTCGGGCCTGCTCCGCCATTCAATAAGATCACCACCGATCTGATATTCAATAAGATCACCACCGATCCTCCTCGCACCTGCCCTGTGGAGTCCCCTCAGGATCTTACCTGTTTCTCTAAGGTCACCGCTCATTCCTCTAAACTCCAATGGATACAGGGCCCAACCTGCTCAACCTTTCCTCATAAGACAAACCCCCTTCATCCCAGGAATCAGCCCAGTGAACCTTCCCTGAACGGCCTCCAATGGAAGTCTATCCCTCCCTTAGTGAGGAGACCAGAACTGTACCCAGTGCTCCAGGTGCAGTCTCCCCAATGCCCTGTCCAGTTGTAGCGAGACATCCCGAATCTTATACTCCATCCCCCCCTCGCAATAAAGGCTTTCTCATTACTTGCTGTATCCGCAAGCTGACTTTTAACAGTATGATGGAGACTGCGACAATTGTTAATTTTTAAACCCGAGATTGTACATTGGTAGATTTTTTTACTGTCCTGAGGTATTAAGGGATGGGAGGGCGGGGGGAAAGGTGGGTGTATTGGGTGAGATGGTACCTCAGTCACTGAATGACAGAACAGAATGGAGGGGCTGAATGGCCTACACGTGTTCCTGTTTCTCGATATTAGAAACATAGATTAGTGCAAACGCTATTTAATATTTTAAACAAATGCATGAAATCATAATCTAAGTATCAGACATTGTGCATGTGAATTATAGATAAATGCTCTAAGTATGCACATTGCATATTAAAATATACATTTTAGTCTTATTAAAAAATGTGGAGATAGTATCTACTGTTAATTTAAAATTTATTGGAAATACTTAATATTTTAAATATATAAAAAGTTATCCTATTAATATGTATAAAATCGTTTTATGAGGAAAGGTCGGAGAGACTGGGTTTGTTTCCACTAGAGTTTAGTGGAGTGAGGGGTGAGTTGATTGAAGTACATCAGATCCTGAACGGCCTGGACAAGGTGGACGTGGAAAGGATATTTCCTCTTGTGGCTGAGTCCAGAACTAGGGGGGCACTGGTTTAAAGTTAAGGGTCACCCTTTTAGGACAGAGATGAGGAGAATTTCTTTCTCTCTCAGAGGGCTGTGCGACTTTGGAACTCTCTGCCTCAGAAGAGGGTGGAGGTGGGGGGGTCAGTGAATATCTTTAAGGCGGAGGTGGATCGATTCCCCTGCCAAACAAGAATCTAAGGTTATCAGGGGGGGTAGATAGAAATGTGGAACACATGCAGATCAGCCATGATCTTATTGAACAGCAGGGCAGGCTCGAGGGGCTGAATGGCCTATTCCTGCTCCCATTTCGTAGATGTTCGTAGATAAATCCTAGGAATTGGCAGGTTGCATCTTACATTGGCTGCATTAATCATCTGTAGATATTACTGCCAATTTTCAAATTTTTGCAAATATTTAATACACGTGCATATAAAATTATCTGAATATTAGATATTATGCATGTGAGTTACAGAGCAACGTTATAAATATGCACATTGCATATTGAAATGCACATTTTCGCTTGATCGAAAACGCGGAGATAGTGTCTGTTGTTAATTTGAAAAGATCATTTAAAATGTATATATTTTTTTTTGTATGCGTTCGTGGGATGTGGGTGTCGCTGGCTGGGCCAGCATTCATTGCCCATCCCTAATTGCCCTTCTTCAGAGGGCGTTTTAAAAGTCAAACACAATCGCTCGTGGGTCTGTGGAGTCACGTGTAGGCCAGACTGGGGGGGGGGTGGGTGAGGATGGCAGATTTCCATTCCCTGAAGGACAATCGACCACGGGCGTCATCAGACTTTTGAATTCCAGGTTTTTTTTAATTGAATTCGAACTCCACCGCCTGCCCTCGGCGAGATTCGAACAGAGCATTACCCCGGGTCTCTGGAATACCAGACCAGCGACAATACCACTGTGCCATCGCCAACCACACCCCCCAAAATATATAAAATTATCCTCTGAATATTAAATGTTCTGCACAGGAATCACAGGTAAATCCTATGAATTTACACCTTGCATCTCAAAATGTATGTAAATAGCCCGTTCGGTCGGGCAGAACCTGAGTATTGCTGAAGGGAAGAGACAGTGTCGAACTTTTTTGTCTGACACTCATCAGGTCACCTCGCCCGAAAACCCGGGGGGGAATGGAAGGGGCAACGCCTCCACCAATCAGAGCCCATTTGGCAACCAATCGGCGCTCTCTTCACCGGCGGTATAAATCGTTGTTTCCTCCCCCCTTAGATTGGTGTTCTTGCAAAGTGTCCTGATGAGTTCAGGCAGAAAAACTTCGACATGTCTCTTTTTCTGCAATGTTAAAAGGTATATTTTCAGATTTTTTTGCAAATATTTAATATTCCAACATATATATGTCCAATTATCAAATAAATATTAGATATAATGCATATCAATTACAGATAAATGCCATAAATTTGCAAATTCCATGTTAAAAGGTATATTTTAGCTATTTTAAAAATCCTGCAGGTAACATCCATTGTACATTATTGTCCTCAGGGACATGTTGGTCTAATTTTAAAGACAATTGAAGAGTTGCTCGCTGATTGGTCGATCCTGCTGTCAATAAGATGACTTCCTCGTCCTAACTGGACGCCGGAGTTCATCCCGCCCCCCCCCACCACCCCACTCCTCGCCGCCCCATTGGCTCGCCCTCTTGAATGGGAGGCGGTGCCCAGCAGGCGAGGCGACTCGACGTTTGATTGGCTTGGTGTCAACTTCGGCGGGTCAGGGGCTCGACAAGGTCAATGGTCAGCCTGGATGTCAATCAGGAGTTCCCAGAGCCCATTGGCTACTCGTCGTGTCAATCATTTTACACCCCACCCACATAGCCCACCCCTAAACCCGAGCCTCCGGGCTCGCGCAACCGCGGCGGTTTGCGGTCCGTGCGGCCGGAAAGGGCGGCGTCCTGCGGTCGATTGGCTCAAACGGCCGTCAGTCCGGCGGCGCCGACCGCGGTTGGCCCATGGCGCGCGTCAATCACGGCAGCCCCGCCCACCCCTACGCTCCCGGCCGTTGGGTCGATCGGAAGGCGGGACTTACGGAGGGCCCCGTCGGTTGATTGGTCCGCACCGAGGGCAGTCAGGCAGCCGCGGACGCCGATTGGCCGGGCCGGCCAGTGGGCCGGCGTCGGTTGGAGGGGGAGGTTGTCCGTCACACCGGCCCGGCTCCGCCTCCCCCTCCGACCCCTCCTCCCTCAGCGTCTGGTTTCGGTGGCCGAGAGCAGCGGCCGCTCGGCGGTTTCCGTTTCCATTTCCGCGGCGGCGGATCGGAGGGAGGGGGGCGGGGGAGGAGGGAGAGAGGGAGGGGAGGGGTGGGGAGGGAAGGGAGCGGCCGGCCGGGGCCGCAGACGGACAGGAGGAGAAGAGGGGCCGAAGTCGGCGGAGCCATGGAGGAGAGCGCGCTGAGTGAGTGATGGGGGCGGCGGCGGAGTCCGGGGGGGTGGGGGGAATGAAAATGACGGGAGCGGACAATGGGGGAGGGCATTCACGGTGACACCCATTGACCACAATGGGGGAGGGGATTCACGGTGACACCCATTGACCACAATGGGGGAGAGGGTTCACGGTGACACCCATTGACCACAATGGGGGAGAGGGTTCACGGTGACACCCATTGACCACAATGGGGGAGAGGGTTCACGGTGACACCCATTGACCACAATGGGGGAGGGGGTTCACGGTGACACCCATTGACCACAATGGGTGAGGGGGTTCATGGTGACACATTGACGTCAATGGGGAAGGGGATTCATGGTGACACATTAACGCCAATGGGGGAGGGGATTCATGGTGACACCTTGACGTCAATGGGGGAGGGGATTCCTGGTGACACATTGACGTCAATGGGGAAGGGGATTCATGGTGACACCTTGACGTCAATGGGGGAGGGGATTCCTGGTGACACATTGACGTCAATGGGGAAGGGGATTCATGGTGACACCTTGACGTCAATGGGGGAGGGGATTCCTGGTGACACATTGACGTCAATGGGGGAGGGGATTCCTGGTGACACATTGACGTCAATGGGGGAGGGAATTCCAGGTGACACATTGACGTCAATAGGGAAGGGGATTCCTGGTGACACATTGACGTCAATGGGGGAGGGAATTCCAGGTGACACGTTGACGTCAATGGGGGAGGGGATTCATGGTGACACATTGACGCCAATGGGGGAGGGGATTCCAGGTGACACATTGACGTCAATGGGGGAGGGGATTCATGGGGACACATTGACGTCAATGGGGGAGAGGATTCCAGGTGACACATTGACGTCAATGGGGGAGGGGATTCCAGGTGACACATTGACGTCAATGGGGGAGGGGATTCCTGGTGACACATTGACGTCAATGGGGGAGGGGATTCATGGGGACACATTGACGTCAATGGGGGAGGGGATTCCAGGTGACACATTGACGTCAATGGGGGAGGGGATTCATGGGGACACATTGACGTCAATGGGGGAGGGGATTCCAGGTGACACATTGACGTCAATGGGGGAGGGGATTCCTGGGGACACATTGACGCCAATGGGGGAGGGGATTCCAGGTGACACATTGACGTCAATGGGGGAGGGGATTCACGACAGATTGATGACGGGGTGGTGGTTGAGTGGGGCAGGGGGGCACAATTAAAGGCAAAATGGAGAGCCTGTGACAGTACGGAGACAGCAGAAGACCAGGAGCAGGGGTTGGCCACTCGGCCCCTCCAGCTTGCTCCCCCTGACAGTAAGGACATGCTGCTGTGAGTATGGTACCGCCCGACCCTCCGGTCTGTCCTTCCCGTACCCCTCGACTCCCTTGTCGATGAGAAATCCGTGCAGCTCAGCCTTAACTATATTGAGAGAGCCAGACTCCACTGCTTTCTGGGGATTAACACCCGACATGGATCTGTCACTGTATAACACTGGGGAACAGTACTGGTGGGGACGGGTCTGTCACTGTATAATACTGGGGTACAGTACTGGTGGGGACGGGTCTGTCACTGTGTAACACTGGGGTACAGTACTGGTGGGGACGGGTCTGTCACTGTATAACACTGGGGTACAGTACTGGTGGGGACGGGTCTGTCACTGAATAACACTGGGGTACAGTACTGGTGGGGACGGGTCTGTCACTGTGTAACACTGGGGTACAGTACTGGTGGGGACAGGTCTGTCACTGTATAACACTGGGGTACAGTACTGGTGGGGACGGGTCTGTCACTGTATAACACTGGGGTACAGTACTGGTGGGGACAGGTCTGTCACTGTATAACACTGGGGTACAGTACTGGTGGGGACAGGTCTGTCACTGTATAACACTGGGATACAGTACAGGTGGGGACGGGTCTGTCACTGTATAACACTGGGGTACAGTACTGGTGGGGACGGGTCTGTCACTGTATAACACTGGGGTACAGTACTGGTGGGGACAGGTCTGTCACTGTATAACACTGGGGTACAGTACTGTTATGGACGGGTCTGTCACTGTATAACACTGGGGTACAGTACTGGTGGGGTTGGGTCTGTCACTGTATAACACTGGGGTACAGTACTGGTGGGGTTGGGTCTGTCACTGTGTAACACTGGGGTACAGTACTGGTGGGGACTGGTCTGTCACTGTATATCACTGGGGTACAGTACTGATGGGGACAGGTCTGTCACTGTATAACACTGGGGTACAGTACTGGTGGGGACAGGTCTGTCACTCTATAACACTGGGGTACAGTACTGGTGGGGACGGGTCTGTCACTGTATAACACTGGGGTACAGTACTGGTGGGGACAGGTCTGTCACTGTATAACACTGGAGTGCAGTACTGTTGTGGACGGGTCTGTCACTGTATAACACTGGGGTACAGTACTGGTGGGGACGGGTCTGTCACTGTATAACACTGGGGTACAGTACTGGTGGTGACTGGTCTGTCACTGTATAACACTGGGGTACAGTACTGGTTGGGACAGGTCTGCCACTGTATAACACTGGGGTACAGTACTGGTGGGGTTGGGTCTGTCACTGTATAACACTGGGGTACAGTACTGGTGGGGTTGGGTCTGTCACTGTATAACACTGGGGTACAGTACTGGTGGGGACGGGTCTGTCACTGTATAACACTGGGGTACAGTACTGGTGAGGACTGGTCTGTCACTGTATATCACTGGGGTACAGTACTGATGGGGACAGGTCTGTCACTGTATAACACTGGGGTACAGTACTGGTGGGGACAGGTCTGTCACTCTATAACACTGGGGTACAGTACTGGTGGGGACGGGTCTGTCACTGTATAACACTGGGGTACAGTACTGGTGGGGACAGGTCTGTCACTGTATAACACTGGAGTGCAGTACTGTTGTGGACGGGTCTTTCACTGTATAACACTGGGGTACAGTACTGGTGGGGACGGGTCTGTCACTGTATAACACTGGGGTACAGTACTGGTGGTGACTGGTCTGTCACTGTATAACACTGGGGTACAGTACTGGTTGGGACAGGTCTGCCACTGTATAACACTGGGGTACAGTACTGGTGGGGTTGGGTCTGTCACTGTATAACACTGGGGTACAGTACTGGTGGGGACTGGTCTGTCACTGTATAACACTGGGGTACAGTACTGGTGGGGACTGGTCTGTCACTGTATAACACTGGGGTACAGTACTGGTTGGGACAGGTCTGCCACTGTATAACACTGGGGTACAGTACTGGTGGGGTTGGGTCTGTCACTGTATAACACTGGTGTACAGTGCTGGTGGGGTTGGGTCTGTCACTGTGTAACACTGGGGTACAGTACTGGTGGGGACGGGTCTGTCACTGTATAACACTGGGGTACAGTACTGGTGGGGACAGGTCTGTCACTGTATAACACTGGGGTACAGTACTGGTGGGGACAGGTCTGTCACTGTATAACACTAGGGTACAGTACTGGTGGGGACAGTTCTGTCACTGTATAACACTGGGGTACAGCACTGGTGGGGACAGGTCTGTCACTGTATAACACTGGGGTACAGTACTGGTGGGGAAGGGTCTGTCACTGTATAACACTGGGGTACAGTACTGGTGGGGACAGGTCTGTCACTGTATAACACTGGGGTACAGTACTGGTGGGGATGGGTCTGTCACTGTATAACACTGGGGTACAGTACTGGTGGGAACAGGTCTGTCACTGTATAACACTGGGGTACAGTACTTGTTGGGACGGGACTGTCACTGTATAACACTGTGGTACAGTACTGGTGCGGACAGGTCTGTCACTGTATAATACCGGGGTACAACACTGGTCGGGACGGGTCTGTCACTGTAAACCACTGGGGTACAGTACTGGTGGGGAGTGGTCTGTCACAGTATAACACGGGTACAGTACTGGTGGGGACTGGTCAGTCACTGTATAACACTGAGGTACAGTACTGGTGGGGACGGGTCTGTCACGGTATAACACTGGGGTACAGTACTAGTGGGGACAGGTCTGTCACTGTATAACACTGGGGTACAGTACTGGTGGGGACGGGTATGTCACTGTATAACACTGGGGTACAGTAATGGTGGGGACGGGTCTGTCACTGTATAACACTGGGGTACAGTACTGGTGGGGACAGGTCTGTCACTCTATAACACTGGGGTACAGTACTGGTGGGGACGGGACTGTCACTGTATAACACTGGGGTACCGTACTGGTGGGGGCAGGTCTGTCACTGTATAATACCGGGTTACAACACTGGTCGGGACGGGTCTGTCACTGTATAACACTGGGGTACAGTACTGGTGGGGACAGGTCTGTCACTGTATAACGCTGGGGTACAGTACTGGTGGGGACGGGTCTGTCACTGTATAACACTGGGGTACAGTACTGGTGGGGACAGGTCAGTCACTGTATAACGCTGGGGTACAGTACTGGTGGGGACGGGTCTGTCATTGTATAACACCGGGGTGCAGTACTGGTTGGGACGGGTCTGTCACTGTATAACACTGGGGTACAGTACTGGTTGGGACGGGTCTGTCACTGTATAACACTGGGGTACCGTACTGGTGGGGACGGGTCTGTCACTGTATAACATTGGGGTACAGTACTGGTGGGGACTGCTCTGTCAATGTATAACACTGGGGTACAGTACTGGTGGGCATGGGTCTGTCACTGTATAACACTGGGGTACAGTACTGGTGGGGATGGGCCTGTCACTGTATAACACTGGGGTACAGTATTGGTGGGGACAGGTCTGTCACTGTGTAACACTGGGGCACAGTACTAGTGGGGACAGGTCTGTCTCTGTATATAACACTGGGGTACAGTACTGGTGAGGACAGGTCTGTTGCTGTATAACACTGGGGTACAGTACTGGTGGGGACAGGTCTGCCACTGTATAACACTGGGGTACAGTACTGGTGGGGTTGGGTCTGTCACTGTGTAACACTGTGGTACAGTACTGGTGGGGACAGGTATGTCACTGTATAACACTGGGGTACAGTACTGGTGGGGTTGGGTCTGTCACTGTATAACACTGGGGTACAGTACTGGTGGGGACAGGTCTGTCACTGTATAACACTGGGGTACAGTACTGGTGGGGACAGGTCTGTCTCTGTATAACGCTGGGGTACAGTTCTGGTGGGGACGGGTCTTTCACTGTATAACACTGGGGTACAGTACTGGTGAGGACAGGTCTGCCACTGTATAACACTAGGGTACAGTACTGGTGGGGACAGGTCTGTCACTGTATAACACTGGGGTACAGTACTGGTAGGGACGGGTCTGTCACTGTATAACACTGGGGTACAGTACTGGTGGGGACAGGTCTGTCACTGTATAACACTGGGGTACAGTACTGGTGAGGACAGGTCTGCCACTGTATAACACTAGGGTACAGTACTGGTGGGGACAGGTCTGTCACTGTATAATACCGGGTTACAACACTGGTCGGGACGGGTCTGTCACTGTATAACACTGGGGTACAGTACTGGTGGGGACAGGTCTGTCACTGTATAACGCTGGGGTACAGTACTGGTGGGGACGGGTCTGTCACTGTATAACACTGGGGTACAGTACTGGTGGTGACGGGTCTGTCACTGTATAACACTGGGGTACAGTACTGGTGGGGACTGGTCTGTCAATGTATAACACTGGGGTACAGTACTGGTGGGGAGGGGTCTGTCACTGTATAACGCTGGGGTACAGTACTGCTGGGGATGGGCCTGTCACTGTATAACACTGGGGTACAGTATTGGTGGGGACGGGTCTGTCACTGTGTAACACTGGGGCACAGTACTAGTGGGGACAGGTCTGTCTCTGTATATAACACTGGGGTACAGTACTGGTGAGGGCAGGTCTGTTGCTGTATAACACTGGGGTACAGTACTGGTGTGGACGGGTCTGTCACTGTATAACACTGTGGTACAGTACTGATGGGGACAGGTCTGTCACTGTATAACACTGGGTTACAGTACTGGTGGGGACAGGTCTGTCACTGTATAACACTGGGGTACAGTACTGGTGGGGACGGGTCTGTCACTGTATAACACTGGGGTACAGTACTGCAGGGGACGGGTCTGTCACTGTATAACACTGGGGGACAGTACTGCTGGGGACAGGTCTGTCACTGTATAACTCTGCGGTACAGTACTGGTGGGGACGGGTCTGTCACTGCATAACACTGGGGTACAGTACTGGTGGGGACGGGTCTGTCAATGTATAACACAGATACAGTACTGGTGGGGACAGGTCTGTCACTGCATAACACTGGGGTACGGCACTGGTGGGGCCAGGTCTGTTACTGAATAACACTGGGGTACAGTACTGGTGGGGACAGATCAGTCCCTGTATAGCATTGAGGTACAGTAGTAGTGGGGACAGGAGTGTCACTGTCTAATGCTGGGGTACAGTACTGGTGGGGACAGGTCTGTCTCTGTATAACACTAGGGTACAGTACTGGTGGGGATTGATCTGTCACTTTATAACACTGGGGTACAGCACTGGTGGGGACGCGTCTGTCCCTGTATAGCACTGAGGTACAGTGGTGGTGTGGACAGGAGTATTACTATCTAATGCTGGGGTACATAACTGGTGGGGATCGGTGTGTCACTGTATAACACTGGGGTACATACTGGTGGGGACAGGTCTGTCACTCTATAACACTGGGGTACAGTACTGGTAGGGATCGGTCTGTCACTGTATAACACTGGGGTACATACTGGTTGGGACAGGTCTGTCACTGTATAACACTGGGGTACAGTACTGGTGGGGACGGGTCTGTCAATGTATAACACTGGGGTACAGTACTGGTGGGGAGGGGTCTGTCCCTGTATAACACTGGGGTTTAGTACTGGTGCGGACGGGTCTGTCACTGTATAACACTGGGGTACAGTACTGGTGGGGAGGGGTCTGTCCCTGTATAACACTGGGGTACAGTACTGGTGGTTTAGGGGTCTGTCCCTGTATAAAACTGCGGTACAGTACTGGTGGGGACAGGTCTGTGACTCTCTAACACTGGGGTACAGTACTGGTGGGGACGGGTCTGTCACTGTATAACACTGGGGAACAGTACTGGTGGGGACAGGTCTGTCACTGTCTAACACTGGGGTACAGTACTGGTGGTACGGGTATGTCACTGTATAACACTGGGGTACAGTACTGGTGGGGACGGGTCTGTCACTGTATAACACTGGGGTACAGTACTGGTGGGGACGGGTCTGTCACTGTATAACACTGGGGTACAGTACTGGTGGGGACGGGTCTGTCACTGTATAACACTGAGGTACAGTACTGGTGGGGACAGGTCTGTCACTGTATAACACTGGGGTACAGTACTGGTGGGGACGGGTCTGTCACTGTATAACACTGGGGTACAGTACTGGTGGGGACGTGTCTGTCACTGTATAACACTAGGGTACAGAACTGGTGGGGACAGGTCTGTCACTGTATAACACTGGGGTACAGTACTGGTGGGGACAGGTCTGTCACTGTATAACACTGGGGTACAGTACTGGTGGGGACAGGTCTGTCACTGTATAACACTGGGGTACAGTACTGGTGGGGACAGGTCTGTCACTGTATAACGCTGGGGTACAGTACTGGTGGGGACGGGTCTGTCACTGTATAACACTGGGGGACAGTACTGCTGGGGACAGGTCTGTCACTGTATAACTCTGCGGTACAGTACTGGTGGGGAAGGGTCTGTCACTGCATAACACTGGGGTACAGTACTGCTTGGGACGGGTCTGTCAATGTATAACAAGGATACAGTACTGGTGGGGACAGGTCTGTCACTGCATAACACTGGGGTACAGCACTGGTGGGGACAGGTCTGTCACTGTATAACACTGGGGTACAGCACTGGTGGGGACAGGTCTGTCACTGAATAACACTGGGGTACAGTACTGGTGGGGACCGGTCAGTCCCTGTTGAGCACTGAGGTACAGTAGTGGTGGAGACAGGAGTGTCACTGTATAACACTGGGGTACAGTACTGGTCGGGCAGGTCTGTCACTGTATAACACTTGGTACAGTACTGGTGGGAAGGG
>NW_027599537.1:0-25000 GCF_964194155.1 Cetorhinus maximus
ACTCTCTGTCCCATTAACCTACCCGTGATCTCACTCTCTGTCCCTTTAAACTCCCCGTGATCTCACAGTCTGTCCCTTTAACCTCCCCGTGAACTAACTCTCCATCCCTTTAACTTCTTCGTGATCTAACTCTCTGTCCCTTTAACCTCCCCGTGATCTCACTCTCTGTCCCTTTAACCTCACCGTGATCTCACTCTCTGTCCCTTTAACCTCCCCGTGATCTCATTCTCTGTCCCATTATCCTCCCCATTATCTCACTCTCTGTCCCTTTCAACTCCCCGTGATCTCACTCTGTGTCTCATTAACCTCCCCATGATATCACTCTCTTCCCTTTAACCTCCCCCGATCGCACTCTCTGTACCGTTAACCTCCCCGTGAGCTCTCTCTCTGTCCCTTTAAGCTCCACGTGATCTCAGTCTCTGCCCCTTTAAACTCCCCGTGATCTCACTCTCTTTCCCTATAACCACCCAGTGAGCTCTCTCTCTGTCCCCTTAAACTCCCCGTGATCTCACTCTCTGTCCCTTTAACCTGCGCGTGATCTCACTCTCTGTCCCTTTAACCACTCCGTGATCTCTCACTTTGTCCCATTAACCTCCCCGTGATCACACTCCCTGTCCCTTTAATCTCCCCGTAATCAGAATCTCTGTCCCTTTAAACGCCGCGTTATCTCACTCTCTTTCCCTTTAACATTCCCGTGATCTCACACTCTGTCCCATTAACCTCCCCGTGATCTCACTTTCTGTCCCTTTAACCTCCCAGTGATCTCATTCTCTGCACCTTTAACCTCCCCGTGATCTCACACTCTGGCTCTTTAACCGCCCCGTGATCTCATTCTCTGTACCTTTAACCTCCCAGTGATCTCACTCTCTGTCCCTTTAACCTTCCAGTGATCTCACTCTCTGTCCCATTAACCTACCCGTGATCTCACTCTCTGTCCCTTTAACCTCCCCGTGATCTCACTCTCTGTCCATTTAACCTCTCCGTGATTTAACTCTCTGTCCCTTTAACCTCCCCGTGATCTCACTGTCTGTCCCTTTAACCTCCCCGTGATCTAACTCTCTGTCCATTTAACCTCCCCGTGATCTCACTCTCAGTCCCTTTAATCTCCCCGTGATCTCACTCTCTGTCCCTTTAACTTCCCCGTGATCACACTCTGTCCCTTTAACCTCCCAGTGATCACTCTCTCTGTCTCCTTAACCTCCCCGTGATTTCACTGTCAGTCAGTTTAACTTCCCCGTGATCTCACTCTCGGGCCCTTTAACATCCCCTTGATCTCACTCTCTGTCCCTTTAACCTCACCGTGATCGCACCCTCTGTCCCTTTATACTCACTGTGATCTCACTCACTGCCCCTTTAAAGTGCCCGTCATCTCACTTTCTGTCCCCTTAACCTCCCCGTGATCTCTCTGTCTCTTTAACCACCCGTGATCTCACTCTCTGTCCCTTTAACCTCCTCGTGATCTCACTCTCAGTCCCTTTAATCTCCCCGTGATCTCAGTCTCTGTCCCTTTAACCTCCCCGTGATCTCCCTCTGTCCCTTTAACCACCCAGTGATCACTCTCTCTGTCCCTTTAACCTCCCCATGATCTCACACTCTGTCCCTTTAACCTCCTCGTGATCACTCTCTAGCCCTTTAACCTCACCGTGATCTCACTTTCTGTCCCTTTTAGCTCCTCGTCATCTCACTCTCTGTCCCTTAAACGTGCCCCTGACCTTACTCTCTGTCGCTTTAACCTCGCCGTGATCTCACACTCTGGCTCTTTAACCGCCCCGTGATCTCATTCTCTGTCCCTTTAACCTTCCGGTGATCTCACTCTCTGTCCCTTTAACCTCACCGTTATCTAACTCTCTCTCCCTTTAACCTCCACGTGATCTCACTCTCAGTCCCTTTAATCTCCCCGTGATCTCACTCTCTGTCCCTTTAACCTCACCGTGATCTAACTCTCTGTACCTTTAACCTCCTCGTGATCTAACTCTCTGTCCCTTTAACCTCTCCCTGATCTCACTCTCAGTCCCTTTAACCTCCCCGTGATCTCGCTCTCTGTCCCTTTAACCTCCCCGTGATCTCACTCGGTCCCTTTAACCTCCCAGTGATCACTCTCTCTGTCCCTTTAACCTCAACGTGATTTCAATCTCTGTCCCTTTAACCTCGCCGTGAATCACACTCTGGCTCTTTAACCGCCCCGTGATCTCATTCTCTGTCCCTTTAACCTCCCCGTAATCAGACTCTCTGTCCCTTTAACCTCCCCGTGATCTCGCACTCTGGCTCTTTAACCGCCCCGTGATCTCATTCTCTCTCCCTTTAACCTCCCCGTAATCAGACTCTCTGTCCCTTTAACCTCCCCGTGATCTCGCACTCTGTCCCTTTAAAGTCCCCGTGATCTCATTCTCTTTCCCATTATCCTCCCCGTTATATCACTCTCTGTCCCTTTAAACTCCCCGTGATCTCACTCTGTGTCTCTTTAACCTCCCCATGATCTCACTCTCTGTCCCTTTAACCTCCCCCTGATCTCACTCTCTGTCCCTTTAACCTCCCCGCCATCGCATTCTCTGTCCAATTATCCTCCCCGTTATCTCACTCTCTGTCCCTTTAAACTCCCCGTGATCTCACTCTGTGTCTCTTTAACCTCCCCATGATCTCACTCTCTGTCCCTTTAACCTCCCCCTGATCGCGCTCTCTGTACCGTTAGCCTCCCCGTGAGCTCACTCTCTGTCCCTTTAAGCTCCCCTTTGATCTCACTCTCTGTCCCTTTAACCTCCCTGTGATCTCACTCTCTGTCCCTTTAACCACCCAGTGAGCTCTCTCTCTGTCCCTTTAACCTCCCCGTAATCTCACTCTCTGTCCCTTTAACATTCCCGTGATCTCACACTCTGTCCCTTTAACCTCCCCGTGATTCTACTCTCTGTCCCTTTAACCTCCCAGTGATCTCATTCTCAGCCCCTTTAACCTCTCCGTGATCTCACACTCTGGCTCTTTAACCGCCCCGTGATCTCATTCACTGTACCTTTAACCTCCCAGTGATCTCACAATCTGTCCCATTAACCTACCTGTGATCTCACTCTCTGTCCCTTTAACCTACCCGTGATCTCACTCTCTTTCCGTTTAACCTCCCCTTGATCTCACTCTCTGTCCCTTTAACATCTCCGTGATCGAACTCTCTGTCCCTTTAACCTCCCGGTGATCTCACTCTCTGTCCCTTTAACCTCACCGTTATCTAACTCTCTCTCCCTTTAACCTCCACGTGATCTCACTCTCTGTCCCTTTAATCTCCCCGTGATCTCACTCTCTGTCCCTTTAACCTCACCGTGATCTAACTCTCTGTACCTTTAACCTCCTCGTGATCTAACTCTCTGTCCCTTTAACCTCTCCCTGATCTCACTCTCAGTCCCTTTAACCTCCCCGTGATCTCGCTCTCTGTCCCTTTAACCTCCCCGTGATCTCACTCGGTCCCTTTAACCTCCCAGTGATCACTCTCTCTGTCCCTTTAACCTCAACGTGATTTCAATCTCTGTCCCTTTAACCTCGCCGTGAATCACACTCTGGTTCTTTAACCGCCCCGTGATCTCATTCTCTGTCCCTTTAACCTCCCCGTAATCAGACTCTCTGTCCCTTTAACCTCCCCGTGATCTCGCACTCTGGCTCTTTAACCGCCCCGTGATCTCATTCTCTGTCCCTTTAACCTCCCCGTAATCAGACTCTCTGTCCCTTTAACCTCCCCGTGATCTCGCACTCTGTCCCTTTAAACTCCCCGTGATCTCATTCTCTTTCCCATTATCCTCCCCGTTATATCACTCTCTGTCCCTTTAAACTCCCCGTGATCTCACTCTGTGTCTCTTTAACCTCCCCATGATCTCACTCTCTGTCCCTTTAACCTCCCCCTGATCGCACTCTCTGTACCGTTAACCACCCCGTGAGCTCACTCTCTTTCCCTTTAAGCTCCCCGTGATCTCAGTCTCTGTCACTTTAACCTCCCCGTGATCACACTCTCAGTCCCTTTAACCTCCCCGTGATCTCACTCTCTGTCCCTTTAACCTCACCGTGATCTCACTCACTGTCCCTTAAACGTGCCCCTGACCTCACTCTCTGTCCCTTTAACTTCGACGTGATCTCACACTCGGGCTCTTTCACCTCCCCGTGATCTCACTCTGTGTCTCTTTAACCTCCCCATGATCTCACTCTCTGTCCCATTAACCTACCCGTGATCTCACTCTCTGTCCCTTTAAACTCCCCGTGATCTCACAGTCTGTCCCTTTAACCTCCCCGTGAACTAACTCTCCATCCCTTTAACTTCTTCGTGATCTAACTCTCTGTCCCTTTAACCTCCCCGTGATCTCACTCTCTGTCCCTTTAACCTCACCGTGATCTCACTCTCTGTCCCTTTAACCTCCCCGTGATCTCATTCTCTGTCCCATTATCCTCCCCATTATCTCACTCTCTGTCCCTTTCAACTCCCCGTGATCTCACTCTGTGTCTCATTAACCTCCCCATGATCTCACTCTCTTCCCTTTAACCTCCCCCTGATCGCACTCTCTGTACCGTTAACCTCCCCGTGAGCTCTCTCTCTGTCCCTTTAAGCTCCACGTGATCTCAGTCCCAGCCCCTTTAAACTCCCCGTGATCTCACTCTCTTTCCCTATAACCACCCAGTGAGCTCTCTCTCTGTCCCCTTAAACTCCCCGTGATCTCACTCTCTGTCCCTTTAACCTGCGCGTGATCTCACTCTCTGTCCCTTTAACCTCACCGTGATCTCACTCACTGTCCCTTTAACCACCCCGTGATCACATTCTCTGACCCATTATCCTCCCCGTTATCTCACTCTCTGTCCCTTTAAACTCCCCGTGATCTCACTCTCAGTCCCTTTAACCTCTCCGTGATCTAACTCTCTCTCCCTTTAACCTCCCCGTGATCTCACTCTCAGTCCCTTTAACCTCCCCGTGATCTCACTCTCTGGCCCTTTAACCTCCTCGTGATCACTCTCTGGCCCTTTAACCTCCCCGTGATTTCACTCTCTGTCCCCTTATCCTCCCCGTGATCTCACTCGCTGTCCCTTAAACGTGCCCCTGACCTCACTCTCTGTCCCTTTAACCTCGACGTGATCTCACACTCGGGCTCTTTCACCTCCCCGTGATCTCATTCTCTGTCCCATTAACCTTCCAGTGATCTCACTCTCTGTCCCATTAACCTACCCGTGATCTCACTCTCTGTCCCTTTAATCTCCCCGTGATCTCACTCTCTGTCACTTTAACATCCCCTTGATCTCACTCTCTGTCACTTTAACCTCACCGTGATCGCACCCTCTGTCCCTTTATACTCACCGTAATCTCATTCACTGCCCCTTTAAAGTGCCCGTCATCTCACTCTCTGTCCCCTTAACCTCCCCGTGATCTCTCTGTCTCTTTAACCACCCGTGATCTCACTCTCTGTCCCTTTAAACTCCGCGTGATCTCTCACTTTCTCCCATTAACCTCCCCGTGATCTCTCTCCCTGTCCCTTTATCCTCACCGTGATATCATTCTCAGTCCGTTTAACCTCACCGTGATCTCACTCTCTGTCCCTTTATCATCCCCGTGATCTCACTCTCTGTCACTTTAACCTCCCCGTGATCACACTCTCAGTCCCTTTAACCTCCCCGTGATCTCACTCTCTGTCCCTTTAACCTCCCCGTGATCCTACTCTGTCCCTTTAACATTCCCGTGATCTCACTCTCAGTCCCTTTAACCTCTCCGTGATCTAACTCTCTCTCCCTTTAACCTCCCCGTGATCTCACTCTCAGTCCCTTTAACCTCCCCGTGATCTCACTCTCTGTCCCTTTAACCTCCCCGTGATCTCACTCTGTCCCATTAACATTCCCGTGATCTCACTCTCAGTCCCTTTACCCTCGCCGTGATCTCACTCTCTGTCCCTTTAAAGTCCCCGTATTCTCATTCCCTGTCACTTTAAACTCCCCTTGATGTTACTCTCTGTCCCTTTAACCTCCCCGTGATCTCACTCTCTGACCCTTTAACGTCCATGTGATCTCACTCTCTGTCCCTTTAACATTCCCGTGATCTCACTCTCTGTCCCATTAACCTCTCCGTGACCTCACTCTCTGTCCCTTTAACATCCCCATGATCTCTTTCTCTGCCCCTTTAACCTCCCCGTGATATCAAACTCTGTCCCTTTAAACTCCCCGTGTTCTCACTCTCTGTCCCCTTAACCTCCTCGTGATCACTCTCTGTCCCTTTAACCTCCCCGTGATCACACACTCTGTCCCTTTAACCTCCTCGTGATCACTCTCTGGCCCTTTAACCTCCTCGTGATCTCACTCTCTGTCCCTTTAACCTCCTCGTGATCACTCTCTGGCCCTTTAACCTCCCCGTGATTTCACGCTCTGTCCCTTTATCATCCCCGTGATCTCACTCACTGTCCCTTAAACGTGCCCCTGACCTCACTCTCTGTCCCTTTAACCTCACCGTGATCTCACACTCTGGCTCTTTAACCACCCCGTGATCTCATTCTCTGTCCCTTTAACCACCCCGTGATCTCATTCTCTGTCCCTTTAACCTCCCCGTAATCTAACTCTCTGTCCCTTTAACCTCACCGTGATCTCACAATCTGGCTCTTTAACCGCCCCGTGATCACATTCTCTGTCCCTTTAACCTTCCAGTGGTCTCACTCTCTGTCCCATTAACCTACCCGTGATCTCACTCTCTGTCCCTTTAAACTCCCCGTGATCTCACAGTCTGTCCCTTTAACCTCCCCGTGAACTAACTCTCCATCCCTTTAACTTCTTCGTGATCTAACTCTCTGTCCCTTTAACCTCCCCGTGATCTCACTCTCTGTCCCTTTAACCTCACCGTGATCTCACTCTCTGTCCCTTTAACCTCCCCGTGATCTCATTCTCTGTCCCATTATCCTCCCCATTATCTCACTCTCTGTCCCTTTCAACTCCCCGTGATCTCACTCTGTGTCTCATTAACCTCCCCATGATATCACTCTCTTCCCTTTAACCTCCCCCGATCGCACTCTCTGTACCGTTAACCTCCCCGTGAGCTCTCTCTCTGTCCCTTTAAGCTCCACGTGATCTCAGTCTCTGCCCCTTTAAACTCCCCGTGATCTCACTCTCTTTCCCTATAACCACCCAGTGAGCTCTCTCTCTGTCCCCTTAAACTCCCCGTGATCTCACTCTCTGTCCCTTTAACCTGCGCGTGATCTCACTCTCTGTCCCTTTAACCACTCCGTGATCTCTCACTTTGTCCCATTAACCTCCCCGTGATCACACTCCCTGTCCCTTTAATCTCCCCGTAATCAGAATCTCTGTCCCTTTAAACGCCGCGTTATCTCACTCTCTTTCCCTTTAACATTCCCGTGATCTCACACTCTGTCCCATTAACCTCCCCGTGATCTCACTTTCTGTCCCTTTAACCTCCCAGTGATCTCATTCTCTGCACCTTTAACCTCCCCGTGATCTCACACTCTGGCTCTTTAACCGCCCCGTGATCTCATTCTCTGTACCTTTAACCTCCCAGTGATCTCACTCTCTGTCCCTTTAACCTTCCAGTGATCTCACTCTCTGTCCCATTAACCTACCCGTGATCTCACTCTCTGTCCCTTTAACCTCCCCGTGATCTCACTCTCTGTCCATTTAACCTCTCCGTGATTTAACTCTCTGTCCCTTTAACCTCCCCGTGATCTCACTGTCTGTCCCTTTAACCTCCCCGTGATCTAACTCTCTGTCCATTTAACCTCCCCGTGATCTCACTCTCAGTCCCTTTAATCTCCCCGTGATCTCACTCTCTGTCCCTTTAACTTCCCCGTGATCACACTCTGTCCCTTTAACCTCCCAGTGATCACTCTCTCTGTCTCCTTAACCTCCCCGTGATTTCACTGTCAGTCAGTTTAACTTCCCCGTGATCTCACTCTCGGGCCCTTTAACATCCCCTTGATCTCACTCTCTGTCCCTTTAACCTCACCGTGATCGCACCCTCTGTCCCTTTATACTCACTGTGATCTCACTCACTGCCCCTTTAAAGTGCCCGTCATCTCACTTTCTGTCCCCTTAACCTCCCCGTGATCTCTCTGTCTCTTTAACCACCCGTGATCTCACTCTCTGTCCCTTTAACCTCCCCGTGATCTCACTCTGTCCCATTAACATTCCCGTGATCTCACTCTCAGTCCCTTTACCCTCGCCGTGATCTCACTCTCTGTCCCTTTAAAGTCCCCGTATTCTCATTCCCTGTCACTTTAAACTCCCCTTGATGTTACTCTCTGTCCCTTTAACCTCCCCGTGATCTCACTCTCTGACCCTTTAACGTCCATGTGATCTCACTCTCTGTCCCTTTAACATTCCCGTGATCTCACTCTCTGTCCCATTAACCTCTCCGTGACCTCACTCTCTGTCCCTTTAACATCCCCATGATCTCTTTCTCTGCCCCTTTAACCTCCCCGTGATATCAAACTCTGTCCCTTTAAACTCCCCGTGTTCTCACTCTCTGTCCCCTTAACCTCCTCGTGATCACTCTCTGTCCCTTTAACCTCCCCGTGATCACACACTCTGTCCCTTTAACCTCCTCGTGATCACTCTCTGGCCCTTTAACCTCCTCGTGATCTCACTCTCTGTCCCTTTAACCTCCTCGTGATCACTCTCTGGCCCTTTAACCTCCCCGTGATTTCACGCTCTGTCCCTTTATCATCCCCGTGATCTCACTCACTGTCCCTTAAACGTGCCCCTGACCTCACTCTCTGTCCCTTTAACCTCGCCGTGATCTCACACTCTGGCTCTTTAACCACCCCGTGATCTCATTCTCTGTCCCTTTAACCACCCCGTGATCTCATTCTCTGTCCCTTTAACCTCCCCGTAATCTAACTCTCTGTCCCTTTAACCTCACCGTGATCTCACAATCTGGCTCTTTAACCGCCCCGTGATCACATTCTCTGTCCCTTTAACCTTCCAGTGGTCTCACTCTCTGTCCCATTAACCTACCCGTGATCTCACTCTCTGTCCCTTTAAACTCCCCGTGATCTCACAGTCTGTCCCTTTAACCTCCCCGTGAACTAACTCTCCATCCCTTTAACTTCTTCGTGATCTAACTCTCTGTCCCTTTAACCTCCCCGTGATCTCACTCTCTGTCCCTTTAACCTCACCGTGATCTCACTCTCTGTCCCTTTAACCTCCCCGTGATCTCATTCTCTGTCCCATTATCCTCCCCATTATCTCACTCTCTGTCCCTTTCAACTCCCCGTGATCTCACTCTGTGTCTCATTAACCTCCCCATGATATCACTCTCTTCCCTTTAACCTCCCCCGATCGCACTCTCTGTACCGTTAACCTCCCCGTGAGCTCTCTCTCTGTCCCTTTAAGCTCCACGTGATCTCAGTCTCTGCCCCTTTAAACTCCCCGTGATCTCACTCTCTTTCCCTATAACCACCCAGTGAGCTCTCTCTCTGTCCCCTTAAACTCCCCGTGATCTCACTCTCTGTCCCTTTAACCTGCGCGTGATCTCACTCTCTGTCCCTTTAACCACTCCGTGATCTCTCACTTTGTCCCATTAACCTCCCCGTGATCACACTCCCTGTCCCTTTAATCTCCCCGTAATCAGAATCTCTGTCCCTTTAAACGCCGCGTTATCTCACTCTCTTTCCCTTTAACATTCCCGTGATCTCACACTCTGTCCCATTAACCTCCCCGTGATCTCACTCTCTGTCCCTTTAACCTCCCAGTGATCTCATTCTCTGCACCTTTAACCTCCCCGTGATCTCACACTCTGGCTCTTTAACCGCCCCGTGATCTCATTCTCTGTACCTTTAACCTCCCAGTGATCTCACTCTCTGTCCCTTTAACCTTCCAGTGATCTCACTCTCTGTCCCATTAACCTACCCGTGATCTCACTCTCTGTCCCTTTAACCTCCCCGTGATCTCACTCTCTGTCCATTTAACCTCTCCGTGATTTAACTCTCTGTCCCTTTAACCTCCCCGTGATCTCACTGTCTGTCCCTTTAACCTCCCCGTGATCTAACTCTCTGTCCATTTAACCTCCCCGTGATCTCACTCTCAGTCCCTTTAATCTCCCCGTGATCTCACTCTCTGTCCCTTTAACTTCCCCGTGATCACACTCTGTCCCTTTAACCTCCCAGTGATCACTCTCTCTGTCTCCTTAACCTCCCCGTGATTTCACTGTCAGTCAGTTTAACTTCCCCGTGATCTCACTCTCGGGCCCTTTAACATCCCCTTGATCTCACTCTCTGTCCCTTTAACCTCACCGTGATCGCACCCTCTGTCCCTTTATACTCACTGTGATCTCACTCACTGCCCCTTTAAAGTGCCCGTCATCTCACTTTCTGTCCCCTTAACCTCCCCGTGATCTCTCTGTCTCTTTAACCACCCGTGATCTCACTCTCTGTCCCTTTAACCTCCCCGTGATCTCACTCTGTCCCATTAACATTCCCGTGATCTCACTCTCAGTCCCTTTACCCTCGCCGTGATCTCACTCTCTGTCCCTTTAAAGTCCCCGTATTCTCATTCCCTGTCACTTTAAACTCCCCTTGATGTTACTCTCTGTCCCTTTAACCTCCCCGTGATCTCACTCTCTGACCCTTTAACGTCCATGTGATCTCACTCTCTGTCCCTTTAACATTCCCGTGATCTCACTCTCTGTCCCATTAACCTCTCCGTGACCTCACTCTCTGTCCCTTTAACATCCCCATGATCTCTTTCTCTGCCCCTTTAACCTCCCCGTGATATCAAACTCTGTCCCTTTAAACTCCCCGTGTTCTCACTCTCTGTCCCCTTAACCTCCTCGTGATCACTCTCTGTCCCTTTAACCTCCCCGTGATCACACACTCTGTCCCTTTAACCTCCTCGTGATCACTCTCTGGCCCTTTAACCTCCTCGTGATCTCACTCTCTGTCCCTTTAACCTCCTCGTGATCACTCTCTGGCCCTTTAACCTCCCCGTGATTTCACGCTCTGTCCCTTTATCATCCCCGTGATCTCACTCACTGTCCCTTAAACGTGCCCCTGACCTCACTCTCTGTCCCTTTAACCTCGCCGTGATCTCACACTCTGGCTCTTTAACCACCCCGTGATCTCATTCTCTGTCCCTTTAACCACCCCGTGATCTCATTCTCTGTCCCTTTAACCTCCCCGTAATCTAACTCTCTGTCCCTTTAACCTCACCGTGATCTCACAATCTGGCTCTTTAACCGCCCCGTGATCACATTCTCTGTCCCTTTAACCTTCCAGTGGTCTCACTCTCTGTCCCATTAACCTACCCGTGATCTCACTCTCTGTCCCTTTAAACTCCCCGTGATCTCACAGTCTGTCCCTTTAACCTCCCCGTGAACTAACTCTCCATCCCTTTAACTTCTTCGTGATCTAACTCTCTGTCCCTTTAACCTCCCCGTGATCTCACTCTCTGTCCCTTTAACCTCACCGTGATCTCACTCTCTGTCCCTTTAACCTCCCCGTGATCTCATTCTCTGTCCCATTATCCTCCCCATTATCTCACTCTCTGTCCCTTTCAACTCCCAGTGATCTCACTCTGTGTCTCATTAACCTCCCCATGATATCACTCTCTTCCCTTTAACCTCCCCCGATCGCACTCTCTGTACCGTTAACCTCCCCGTGAGCTCTCTCTCTGTCCCTTTAAGCTCCACGTGATCTCAGTCTCTGCCCCTTTAAACTCCCCGTGATCTCACTCTCTTTCCCTATAACCACCCAGTGAGCTCTCTCTCTGTCCCCTTAAACTCCCCGTGATCTCACTCTCTGTCCCTTTAACCTGCGCGTGATCTCACTCTCTGTCCCTTTAACCACTCCGTGATCTCTCACTTTGTCCCATTAACCTCCCCGTGATCACACTCCCTGTCCCTTTAATCTCCCCGTAATCAGAATCTCTGTCCCTTTAAACGCCGCGTTATCTCACTCTCTTTCCCTTTAACATTCCCGTGATCTCACACTCTGTCCCATTAACCTCCCCGTGATCTCACTCTCTGTCCCTTTAACCTCCCAGTGATCTCATTCTCTGCACCTTTAACCTCCCCGTGATCTCACACTCTGGCTCTTTAACCGCCCCGTGATCTCATTCTCTGTACCTTTAACCTCCCAGTGATCTCACTCTCTGTCCCTTTAACCTTCCAGTGATCTCACTCTCTGTCCCATTAACCTACCCGTGATCTCACTCTCTGTCCCTTTAACCTCCCCGTGATCTCACTCTCTGTCCATTTAACCTCTCCGTGATTTAACTCTCTGTCCCTTTAACCTCCCCGTGATCTCACTGTCTGTCCCTTTAACCTCCCCGTGATCTAACTCTCTGTCCATTTAACCTCCCCGTGATCTCACTCTCAGTCCCTTTAATCTCCCCGTGATCTCACTCTCTGTCCCTTTAACTTCCCCGTGATCACACTCTGTCCCTTTAACCTCCCAGTGATCACTCTCTCTGTCTCCTTAACCTCCCCGTGATTTCACTGTCAGTCAGTTTAACTTCCCCGTGATCTCACTCTCGGGCCCTTTAACATCCCCTTGATCTCACTCTCTGTCCCTTTAACCTCACCGTGATCGCACCCTCTGTCCCTTTATACTCACTGTGATCTCACTCACTGCCCCTTTAAAGTGCCCGTCATCTCACTCTCTGTCCCCTTAACCTCCCCGTGATCTCTCTGTCTCTTTAACCACCCGTGATCTCACTCTCTGTCCCTTTAAACTCCGCGTGATTTCTCACTTTCTCCCATTAACCTCCCCGTGATCTCTCTCCCTGTCCCTTTAACCTCACCGTGATATCATTCTCTGTCCGTTTAACCTCACCGTGATCTCACTCTCTGTCCCTTTATCATCCCCGTGATCTCACTCTCTGTCACTTTAACCACCACGTGATCACACTCTCAGTCCCTTTAACCTCCCCGTGATCTCATTCTGTCCCTTTAACATTCCCGTGATCTCACTCTCTGTCCCTTTAACCTCTCCGTGATCTCACTCTCTCTCCCTTTAACCTCCCCGTGAATTCACTCTCAGTCCCTTTAACCTCCCCGTGATCTCACTCTCTGTCCCTTTAACCTCCCCGTGATCTCATTCTGTCCCTTTAACAATCCCGTGATTTCACTCTCAGTCCCTTTACCCTCGCCGTGATCTCACTCTCTGTCCCTTTAAAGTCCCCGTTTTCTCATTCTCTGTCACTTTAAACTCCCCTTGATGTTACTCTCTGTCCCATTAACCTCCCCATGATCTCACTCTCTGACCCTTTAACGTCCATGTGATCTCACTCTCTGTCCCTTTAACATTCCCGTGATCTCACTCTCTGTCCCATTAACCTCTCCGTGACCTCACTCTCGGTCCCTTTAACATCCCCATGATCTCTTTCTCTGCCCCTTTAACCTCCCCGTGATCTCAAACTCTGTCCCTTCAAACTCCCCGTGATCTCACTCTCTGGCCCTTTAACCTCCTCGTGATCACTCTCTGGCCCTTTAACCTCCCCGTGATTTCACTCTCTGTCCCCTTATCCTCCCCGTGCTCTCACTCGCTGTCCCTTAAACGTGCCCCTGACCTCACTCTCTGTCCCTTTAACCTCGACGTGATCTCACACTCGGGCTCTTTAACCTCCCCGTGATCTCATTCTCTGTCCCATTAACCTTCCAGTGACCTCACTCTCTGTCCCATTAACCTACCCGTGATCTCACTCTCTGTCCCTTTAATCTCCCCGTGATCTCACTCTCTGTCCTTTTAACCTCCCCGTGATCTAACTCTCTGTCCCTTTAACCTTCACCGTGATCTCACTCACTGTCCCTTTAACCACCCCGTGATCACATTCTCTGACCCATTATCCTCCCCGTTATCTCACTCTCTGTCCCTTTAAACTCCCCGTGATCTCACTCTCAGTCCCTTTAACCTCTCCGTGATCTAACTCTCTCTCCCTTTAACCTCCCCGTGATCTCACTCTCAGTCCCTTTAACCTCCCCGTGATCTCACTCTCTGGCCCTTTAACCTCCTCGTGATCACTCTCTGGCCCTTTAACCTCCCCGTGATTTCACTCTCTGTCCCCTTATCCTCCCCGTGATCTCACTCGCTGTCCCTTAAACGTGCCCCTGACCTCACTCTCTGTCCCTTTAACCTCGACGTGATCTCACACTCGGGCTCTTTCACCTCCCCGTGATCTCATTCTCTGTCCCATTAACCTTCCAGTGATCTCACTCTCTGTCCCATTAACCTACCCGTGATCTCACTCTCTGTCCCTTTAATCTCCCCGTGATCTCACTCTCTGTCACTTTAACATCCCCTTGATCTCACTCTCTGTCACTTTAACCTCACCGTGATCGCACCCTCTGTCCCTTTATACTCACCGTAATCTCATTCACTGCCCCTTTAAAGTGCCCGTCATCTCACTCTCTGTCCCCTTAACCTCCCCGTGATCTCTCTGTCTCTTTAACCACCCGTGATCTCACTCTCTGTCCCTTTAAACTCCGCGTGATCTCTCACTTTCTCCCATTAACCTCCCCGTGATCTCTCTCCCTGTCCCTTTATCCTCACCGTGATATCATTCTCAGTCCGTTTAACCTCACCGTGATCTCACTCTCTGTCCCTTTATCATCCCCGTGATCTCACTCTCTGTCACTTTAACCTCCCCGTGATCACACTCTCAGTCCCTTTAACCTCCCCGTGATCTCACTCTCTGTCCCTTTAACCTCCCCGTGATCCTACTCTGTCCCTTTAACATTCCCGTGATCTCACTCTCAGTCCCTTTAACCTCTCCGTGATCTAACTCTCTCTCCCTTTAACCTCCCCGTGATCTCACTCTCAGTCCCTTTAACCTCCCCGTGATCTCACTCTCTGTCCCTTTAACCTCCCCGTGATCTCACTCTGTCCCATTAACATTCCCGTGATCTCACTCTCAGTCCCTTTACCCTCGCCGTGATCTCACTCTCTGTCCCTTTAAAGTCCCCGTATTCTCATTCCCTGTCACTTTAAACTCCCCTTGATGTTACTCTCTGTCCCTTTAACCTCCCCGTGATCTCACTCTCTGACCCTTTAACGTCCATGTGATCTCACTCTCTGTCCCTTTAACATTCCCGTGATCTCACTCTCTGTCCCATTAACCTCTCCGTGACCTCACTCTCTGTCCCTTTAACATCCCCATGATCTCTTTCTCTGCCCCTTTAACCTCCTCGTGATCACTCTCTGTCCCTTTAACCTCCCCGTGATCACACACTCTGTCCCTTTAACCTCCTCGTGATCACTCTCTGGCCCTTTAACCTCCTCGTGATCTCACTCTCTGTCCCTTTAACCTCCTCGTGATCACTCTCTGGCCCTTTAACCTCCCCGTGATTTCACGCTCTGTCCCTTTATCATCCCCGTGATCTCACTCACTGTCCCTTAAACGTGCCCCTGACCTCACTCTCTGTCCCTTTAACCTCGCCGTGATCTCACACTCTGGCTCTTTAACCACCCCGTGATCTCATTCTCTGTCCCTTTAACCACCCCGTGATCTCATTCTCTGTCCCTTTAACCTCCCCGTAATCTAACTCTCTGTCCCTTTAACCTCACCGTGATCTCACAATCTGGCTCTTTAACCGCCCCGTGATCACATTCTCTGTCCCTTTAACCTTCCAGTGGTCTCACTCTCTGTCCCATTAACCTACCCGTGATCTCACTCTCTGTCCCTTTAAACTCCCCGTGATCTCACAGTCTGTCCCTTTAACCTCCCCGTGAACTAACTCTCCATCCCTTTAACTTCTTCGTGATCTAACTCTCTGTCCCTTTAACCTCCCCGTGATCTCACTCTCTGTCCCTTTAACCTCACCGTGATCTCACTCTCTGTCCCTTTAACCTCCCCGTGATCTCATTCTCTGTCCCATTATCCTCCCCATTATCTCACTCTCTGTCCCTTTCAACTCCCCGTGATCTCACTCTGTGTCTCATTAACCTCCCCATGATATCACTCTCTTCCCTTTAACCTCCCCCGATCGCACTCTCTGTACCGTTAACCTCCCCGTGAGCTCTCTCTCTGTCCCTTTAAGCTCCACGTGATCTCAGTCTCTGCCCCTTTAAACTCCCCGTGATCTCACTCTCTTTCCCTATAACCACCCAGTGAGCTCTCTCTCTGTCCCCTTAAACTCCCCGTGATCTCACTCTCTGTCCCTTTAACCTGCGCGTGATCTCACTCTCTGTCCCTTTAACCACTCCGTGATCTCTCACTTTGTCCCATTAACCTCCCCGTGATCACACTCCCTGTCCCTTTAATCTCCCCGTAATCAGAATCTCTGTCCCTTTAAACGCCGCGTTATCTCACTCTCTTTCCCTTTAACATTCCCGTGATCTCACACTCTGTCCCATTAACCTCCCCGTGATCTCACTCTCTGTCCCTTTAACCTCCCAGTGATCTCATTCTCTGCACCTTTAACCTCCCCGTGATCTCACACTCTGGCTCTTTAACCGCCCCGTGATCTCATTCTCTGTACCTTTAACCTCCCAGTGATCTCACTCTCTGTCCCTTTAACCTTCCAGTGATCTCACTCTCTGTCCCATTAACCTACCCGTGATCTCACTCTCTGTCCCTTTAACCTCCCCGTGATCTCACTCTCTGTCCATTTAACCTCTCCGTGATTTAACTCTCTGTCCCTTTAACCTCCCCGTGATCTCACTGTCTGTCCCTTTAACCTCCCCGTGATCTAACTCTCTGTCCATTTAACCTCCCCGTGATCTCACTCTCAGTCCCTTTAATCTCCCCGTGATCTCACTCTCTGTCCCTTTAACTTCCCCGTGATCACACTCTGTCCCTTTAACCTCCCAGTGATCACTCTCTCTGTCTCCTTAACCTCCCCGTGATTTCACTGTCAGTCAGTTTAACTTCCCCGTGATCTCACTCTCGGGCCCTTTAACATCCCCTTGATCTCACTCTCTGTCCCTTTAACCTCACCGTGATCGCACCCTCTGTCCCTTTATACTCACTGTGATCTCACTCACTGCCCCTTTAAAGTGCCCGTCATCTCACTCTCTGTCCCCTTAACCTCCCCGTGATCTCTCTGTCTCTTTAACCACCCGTGATCTCACTCTCTGTCCCTTTAAACTCCGCGTGATCTCTCACTTTCTCCCATTAACCTCCCCGTGATCTCTCTCCCTGTCCCTTTAACCTCACCGTGATATCATTCTCTGTCCGTTTAACCTCACCGTGATCTCACTCTCTGTCCCTTTATCATCCCCGTGATCTCACTCTCTGTCACTTTAACCACCCCGTGATCACACTCTCAGTCCCTTTAACCTCCCCGTGATCTCACTCTCTGTCCCTTTAACCTCCCCGTGATCTCATTCTGTCCCTTTAACATTCCCGTGATCTCACTCTCTGTCCCTTTAACCTCTCCGTGATCTCACTCTCTCTCCCTTTAACCTCCCCGTGAATTCACTCTCAGTCCCTTTAACCTCCCCGTGATCTCACTCTCTGTCCCTTTAACCTCCCCGTGATCTCACTCTGTCCCTTTAACAATCCCGTGATTTCACTCTCAGTCCCTTTACCCTCGCCGTGATCTCACTCTCTGTCCCTTTAAAGTCCCCGTATTCTCATTCTCTGTCACTTTAAACTCCCCTTGATGTTACTCTCTGTCCCATTAACCTCCCCATGATCTCACTCTCTGACCCTTTAACGTCCATGTGATCTCACTCTCTGTCCCTTTAACATTCCCGTGATCTCACTCTCTGTCCCATTAACCTCTCCGTGACCTCACTTTCTGTCCCTTTAACATCCCCATGATCTCTTTCTCTGCCCCTTTAACCTCCCCGTGATCTCAAACTCTGTCCCTTTAAACTCCCCGTGTTCTCACTCTCTGTCCCCTTAACCTCCTCGTGATCACTCTCTGTCCCTTTAACCTCCCCGTGATCACACACTCTGTCCCTTTAACCTCCTCGTGATCACTCTCTGGCCCTTTAACCTGCTCGTGATCTCACTCTCTGTCCCTTTAACCTCTCCGTGATCTCACTGTCTCTCCCTATAACCTCCCCGTGATCTCACTCTGTCCCTTTAACAATCCCGTGATTTCACTCTCAGTCCCTTTACCCTCGCCGTGATCTCACTCTCTGTCCCTTTAACCTCCCCGTGATCTCATTCTGTCCCTTTAACATTCCCGTGATCTCACTCTCAGTCCCTTTAACCTCCCCGTGATCTCACTCTCTGTCCCTTTAACCTCCCCGTGATCTCACTCTGTCCCTTTAACAATCCCGTGATTTCACTCTCAGTCCCTTTACCCTCGCCGTGATCTCACTCTCTGTCCCTTTAAAGTCCCCGTATTCTCATTCTCTGTCACTTTAAACTCCCCTTGATGTTACTCTCTGTCCCATTAACCTCCCCATGATCTCACTCTCTGACCCTTTAACGTCCATGTGATCTCACTCTCTGTCCCTTTAACATTCCCGTGATCTCACTCTCTGTCCCATTAACCTCTCCGTGACCTCACTCTCTGTCCCTTTAACATCCCCATGATCTCTTTCTCTGCCCCTTGAACCTCCCCGTGATCTCAAACTCTGTCCCTTCAAACTCCCCGTGTTCTCACTCTCTGTCCCCTTAACCTCCTCGTGATCACTCTCTGTCCCTTTAACCTCCCCGTGATCACACACTCTGTCCCTTTAACCTCCTCGTGATCACTCTCTGGCCCTTTAACCTCCTCGTGATCTCACTCTCTGTCCCTTTAACCTCCTCGTGAACACTCTCTGGCCCTTTAACCTCCCCGTGATTTCACGCTCTGTCCCTTTATCATCCCCGTGATCTCACTCACTGTCCCTTAAACGTGCCCCTGACCTCACTCTCTGTCCCTTTAACCTCACCGTGATCTCACACTCTGGCTCTTTAACCGCCCCGTGATCTCATTCTCTGTCCCTTTAACCACCCCGTGATCTCATTCTCTGTCCCTTTAACCTCAACGTGATTTCAATCTCTGTCCCTTTAACCTCGCCGTGATCTCACCCTCTGGTCCTTTCACTGCCCCGTGATCTCATTCTCTGTCCCTTTAACCTCCCCGGGATCTCACTCTCTGTCCCTTTAACCTCCCCGTGATCTCACTCTCTGTCCCTTTAACCTCACCGTGATCTCACTCTCTGTCCCTTTAACCTCCCCGTGATCTCATTCTCTGTCCATTATCCTCCCCATTATCTCACTCTCTGTCCCTTTAACCTCCCCGTGATCTCACTCTCTGTCCCTTTAACCTCACCGTGATCTCACTCTCTGTCCCTTTAACCTCCCCGTGATCTCATTCTCTGTCCATTATCCTCCCCATTATCTCACTCTCTGTCCCTTTAACCTCCCCGTGATGTAACTCTCTGTACCTTTAACCTCCTCGTGATCTAACTCTCTGTCCCTTTAACCACCTCCTGATCTCACTCTCTGTCCCTTTAACCTCTCCGTGATCTAACTCTCTCTCCCTTTAACCTCCCCGTGATCTCACTCTCAGTCCCTTTAATCTCCCCGTGATCTCACTCTCTGTCCCTTTAACCTCCCCGTGTTCTAACTCTCTGTACCTTTAACCTCCTCGTGATCTAACTCTCTGTCCCTTTAACCTTCCAGTGATCTCACTCTCTGTCCCATTAACCTCCCCGTGATCTCACGCTCTGTCCCTTTAACCTTCCCGTGATCTCACTCTCTGCCCATTTAACCTCTCCGTGATTTAATTCTCTGTCCCTTTAACCTCCCCGTGATCTCACTGTCTGTCCCTTTAATCTCCCCGTGATCTAACTCTCTGTCCATTTAACCTCCCCGTGATCTCACTCTCAGTCCCTTTAATCTCCCCGTGATCTCACTCTCTGTCCCTTTAACCTCCCCGTGATCTCACTCGGTACCTTTAACCTCCCAGTGATCACTTTCTCTGTCCCTTTAACCTCAACGTGATTTCAATCTCTGTCCATTTAACCTCGCCGTGAATCACACTCTGGCTCTTTAACCGCACCGTGATCTCATTCTCTGTCCCTTTAAACTGCCCGTGATCTCACTCTCTGTCCCTTTAACCTCCCCTTGATCTCACTCTCTGTCCTTTTAACCTCCCCGTGATCTAACTCTCTGTCCCTTTAACCTCACCGTGATCTCACTCACTGTCCCTTTAACCACCCCGTGATCACATTCTCTGACCCATTATCCTCCCCGTTATCTCACTCTCTGTCCCTTTAAACTCCCCGTGATCTCACTCTGTGTCTCTTTAACCTCCCCGTGATCTCGCACTTTGGCTCTTTAACATCCCCCTGATCACATCCCTGTCCCTTTAACCTCCCAGTGATCTCATTCTCTGCACCTTTAACCTCCCCGTGATCTCACACTCTGGCTCTTTAACCTCCCCGTGATTTCACTCTCTGTCCCCTTATCCTCCCCGTGATCTCACTCGCTGTCCCTTAAACGTGCCCCTGACCTCACTCTCTGTCCCTTTAACCTCGACGTGATCTCACACTCGGGCTCTTTCAGCTCCCCGTGATCTCATTCTCTGTCCCATTAACCTTCCAGTGATCTCACTCTCTGTCCCATTAACCTACCCGTGATCTCACTCTCTGTCCCTTTAATCTCCCCGTGATCTCACTCTCTGTCACTTTAACATCCCCTTGATCTCACTCTCTGTCACTTTAACCTCACCGTGATCGCACCCTCTGTCCCTTTATACTCTCCGTAATCTCATTCACTGCCCCTTTAAAGTGCCCGTCATCTCACTCTCTGTCCCCTTAACCTCCCCGTGATCTCTCTGTCTCTTTAACCACCCGTGATCTCACTCTCTGTCCCTTTAAACTCCGCGTGATCTCTCACTTTCTCCCATTAACCTCCCCGTGATCTCTCTCCCTGTCCCTTTATCCTCACCGTGATATCATTCTCAGTCCGTTTAACCTCACCGTGATCTCACTCTCTGTCCCTTTATCAACCCCGTGATCTCACTCTCTGTCACTTTAACCTCCCCGTGATCACACTCTCAGTCCCTTTAACCTCCCCGTGATCTCACTCTCTGTCCCTTTAACCTCCCCGTGATCCTACTCTGTCCCTTTAACATTCCCGTGATCTCACTCTCAGTCCCTTTAACCTCTCCGTGATCTAACTCTCTCTCCCTTTAACCTCCCCGTGATCTCACTCTCAGTCCCTTTAACCTCCCCGTGATCTCATTCTCTGTCCCTTTAACCTCCCCGTGATCTCACTCTGTCCCTTTAACCTCCCCGTGATCTCACTCTCTGGCCCTTTAACGTCCATGTGATCTCACTCTCTGTCCCTTTAACATTCCCGTGATCTCACTCTCTGTCCCATTAACCTCTCCGTGACCTCACTCTCTGTCCCTTTAACATCCCCATGATCTCTTTCTCTGCCCCTTTAACCTCCCCGTGATCTCAAACTCTGTCCCTTTAAACTCCCCGTGTTCTCACTCTCTGTCCCCTTAACCTCCTCGTGATCACTCTCTGTCCCTTTAACCTCCCCGTGATCACACACTCTGTCCCTTTAACCTCCTCGTGATCACTCTCTGGCCCTTTAACCTCCTCGTGATCTCACTCTCTGTCCCTTTAACCTCCTCGTGATCACTCTCTGGCCCTTTAACCTCCCCGTGATTTCACGCTCTGTCCCTTTATCATCCCCGTGATCTCACTCACTGTCCCTTAAACGTGCCCCTGACCTCACTCTCTGTCCCTTTAACATCGCCGTGATCTCACACTCTGGCTCTTTAACCACCCCGTGATCTCATTCTCTGTCCCTTTAACCACCCCGTGATCTCATTCTCTGTCCCTTTAACCTCCCCGTAATCTAACTCTCTGTCCCTTAAACCTCGCCGTGATCTCACACTCTGGCTCTTTAACCACCCCGTGATCTCATTCTCTGTCCCTTTAACCGCCCCGTGATCACATTCTCTGTCCCTTTAACCTTCCAGTGGTCTCACTCTCTGTCCCATTAACCTACCCGTGATCTCACTCTCTGTCCCTTTAAACTCCCCGTGATCTCACAGTCTGTCCCTTTAACCTCCCCGTGAACTAACTCTCCATCCCTTTAACTTCTTCGTGATCTAACTCTCTGTCCCTTTAACCTCCCCGTGATCTCACTCTCTGTCCCTTTAACCTCCCCGTGATCTCACTCTCTGTCCTTTTAACCTCCCCGTGATCTAACTCTCTGTCCCTTTAACCTCACCGTGATCTCACTCACTGTCCCTTTAACCACCCCGTGATCACATTCTCTGACCCATTATCCTCCCCGTTATCTCACTCTCTGTCCCTTTAAACTCCCCGTGATCTCACTCTGTGTCTCTTTAACCTCCCCGTGATCTCGCACTTTGGCTCTTTAACATCCCCCTGATCACATCCCTGTCCCTTTAACCTCCCAGTGATCTCATTCTCTGCACCTTTAACCTCCCCGTGATCTCACACTCTGGCTCTTTAACCTCCCCGTGATTTCACTCTCTGTCCCCTTATCCTCCCCGTGATCTCACTCGCTGTCCCTTAAACGTGCCCCTGACCTCACTCTCTGTCCCTTTAACCTCTCCGTGATTTAATTCTCTGTCACTTTAACCTCCCCGTGATCTCACTGTCTGTCCCTTTAATCTCCCCGTGATCTAACTCTCTGTCCATTTAACCTCCCCGTGATCTCACTCTCAGTCCCTTTAATCTCCCCGTGATCTCACTCTCTGTCCCTTTAACCTCCCCGTGATCTCACTCGGTACCTTTAACCTCCCAGTGATCACTTTCTCTGTCCCTTTAACCTCAACGTGATTTCAATCTCTGTCCATTTAACCTCGCCGTGAATCACACTCTGGCTCTTTAACCGCACCGTGATCTCATTCTCTGTCCCTTTAAACTGCCCGTGATCTCACTCTCTGTCCCTTTAACCTCCCCGTGATCTCACTCTCTTTCCTTTTAACCTTCCCGTGATCTAACTCTCTGTCCCTTTAACCTCACCGTGATCTCACTCACTGTCCCTTTAACCACCCCGTGATCACATTCTCTGACCCATTATCCTCCCCGTTATCTCACTCTCTGTCCCTTTAAACTCCCCGTGATCTCACTCTGTGTCTCTTTAACCTCCCCGTGATCTCGCACTTTGGCTCTTTAACATCCCCCTGATCACATCCCTGTCCCTTTAACCTCCCAGTGATCTCATTCTCTGCACCTTTAACCTCCCCGTGATCTCACACTCTGGCTCTTTAACCTCCCCGTGATTTCACTCTCTGTCCCCTTATCCTCCCCGTGATCTCACTCGCTGTCCCTTAAACGTGCCCCTGACCTCACTCTCTGTCCCTTTAACTTCGACGTGATCTCACACTCGGGCTCTTTCACCTCCCCGTGATCTCATTCTCTGTCCCATTAACCTTCCAGTGATCTCACTCTCTGTCCCATTAACCTACCCGTGATCTCACTCTCTGTCCCTTTAATCTCCCCGTGATCTCACTCTCTGTCACTTTAACATCCCCTTGATCTCACTCTCTGTCACTTTAACCTCACCGTGATCGCACCCTCTGTCCCTTTATACTCTCCGTAATCTCATTCACTGCCCCTTTAAAGTGCCCGTCATCTCACTCTCTGTCCCCTTAACCTCCCCGTGATCTCTCTGTCTCTTTAACCACCCGTGATCTCACTCTCTGTCCCTTTAAACTCCGCGTGATCTCTCACTTTCTCCCATTAACCTCCCCGTGATCTCTCTCCCTGTCCCTTTATCCTCACCGTGATATCATTCTCAGTCCGTTTAACCTCACCGTGATCTCACTCTCTGTCCCTTTATCATCCCCGTGATCTCACTCTCTGTCACTTTAACCTCCCCGTGATCACACTCTCAGTCCCTTTAACCTCCCCGTGATCTCACTCTCTGTCCCTTTAACCTCCCCGTGATCCTACTCTGTCCCTTTAACATTCCCGTGATCTCACTCTCAGTCCCTTTAACCTCTCCGTGATCTAACTCTCTCTCCCTTTAACCTCCCCGTGATCTCACTCTCAGTCCCTTTAACCTCCCCGTGATCTCATTCTCTGTCCCTTTAACCTCCCCGTGATCTCACTCTGTCCCATTAACATTCCCGTGATCTCACTCTCAGTCCCTTTACCCTCGCCGTGATCTCACTCTCTGTCCCTTTAAAGTCCCCGTATTCTCATTCCCTGTCACTTTAAACTCCCCTTGATGTTACTCTCTGTCCCTTTAACCTCCCCGTGATCTCACTCTCTGGCCCTTTAACGTCCATGTGATCTCACTCTCTGTCCCTTTAACATTCCCGTGATCTCACTCTCTGTCCCATTAACCTCTCCGTGACCTCACTCTCTGTCCCTTTAACATCCCCATGATCTCTTTCTCTGCCCCTTTAACCTCCCCGTGATCTCAAACTCTGTCCCTTTAAACTCCCCGTGTTCTCACTCTCTGTCCCCTTAACCTCCTCGTGATCACTCTCTGTCCCTTTAACCTCCCCGTGATCACACACTCTGTCCCTTTAACCTCCTCGTGATCACTCTCTGGCCCTTTAACCTCCTCGTGATCTCACTCTCTGTCCCTTTAACCTCCTCGTGATCACTCTCTGGCCCTTTAACCTCCCCGTGATTTCACGCTCTGTCCCTTTATCATCCCCGTGATCTCACTCACTGTCCCTTAAACGTGCCCCTGACCTCACTCTCTGTCCCTTTAACATCGCCGTGATCTCACACTCTGGCTCTTTAACCACCCCGTGATCTCATTCTCTGTCCCTTTAACAACCCCGTGATCTCATTCTCTGTCCCTTTAACCTCCCCGTAATCTAACTCTCTGTCCCTTAAACCTCGCCGTGATCTCACAATCTGGCTCTTTAACCGCCCCGTGATCACATTCTCTGTCCCTTTAACCTTCCAGTGGTCTCACTCTCTGTCCCATTAACCTACCCGTGATCTCACTCTCTGTCCCTTTAAACTCCCCGTGATCTCACAGTCTGTCCCTTTAACCTCCCCGTGAACTAACTCTCCATCCCTTTAACTTCTTCGTGATCTAACTCTCTGTCCCTTTAACCTCCCCGTGATCTCACTCTCTGTCCCTTTAACCTCACCGTGATCTCACTCTCTGTCCCTTTAACCTCCCCGTGATCTCATTCTCTGTCCCTTTAACC